>NC_046639.1:19916060-20191060 GCF_900324485.2 Mastacembelus armatus | reverse complement strand
ATTTGCAAACATTATGAGACACATTCTAAGCAGTGTCTTGACACAAATAGAACATCCTGTCAACTAACTAAAGTCCAAATGGCCAAAGATGCTTTAGGAGCTGACTTGTGTGTGATCTTAGATCAGAGCTGACTTGTGTCTGATTTAAATCATTCTGATTAGTGATGCTAACTTTCCAGTTTACATGGACACTAATCTGCCTATCAGGGTGTTCAACAATGTGCAGCAAAGGTCAGCAGGATGACTCCCCCCCCCGGGGCAGAGATGTTGAAAAAATCTATTTACTACAATAAGACAGAAATGATTAGATCAGTCATTTACATGGCAAACCTTTTCCTATTGAATGGATTATTAACATTTTATACCACTGCTCTGAGGTCACATTTGTTATATGATTGGCTGTAAATGCAGCTAATAATGGACAACATGGGTCAGGCTCATTTTACAAATACTGCTGTCTCATAAAATTTATTTTTGATTGTTTATAAATTAGCCATCAAGATTTTGAATATGGGGTTGATCAAAATAAAGCCAACTTGAAAATGTGCCCATATTTTATTGTAGATGTAGGGACACACTCTTATGTTGGCAAGTCTTTTGGTAATTTACTGATGGCATCAATGTCTCATTAGTGTTTAAACATTTGATGTGATTTATTTTGAAATATTGTGTGTATTTTGCCTTTGTCTGAATATAGTGGTATAAGAAGGACAAAAAGGTTTCTATATGGAATCATTCCTCCTTTCAAATGGCCTTTAAAAGTTCTAACTGAATGCACATTCAGTGGAACTTAATGGAACTGATGGGGAACAAAATGCTGATTATGAGAAAAAGTTAATGGTACAGCTGTCTGAGTGAATCAAACCATGTATGGGTAAGGGTATCTTCTAATTTTTTAGAAGATAGTACAAAATTCCCTCCTTGCGGTTTTCCCTGCATGACATAAAATAATGATTACAAACTGCATGATGGGAAAACAGACAATTATTGACAGGCTTCTTGTTTGGCTGCATAGTACTCAAACACCAGCTGCTCCTCTGTGTTTCTGAGAGATTAGGTGCAGAATGAGTGTTTTGCTGCACCCAGAATTCTGGGACTTGTAGTATAAATCATGCAGTTAACCACCAGTAAGGACAGCTGGTGCCAAATTCACCAACT
This sequence comes from Mastacembelus armatus, assembly GCF_900324485.2. NCBI lineage: Eukaryota > Metazoa > Chordata > Actinopteri > Synbranchiformes > Mastacembelidae > Mastacembelus > Mastacembelus armatus. The sequence goes on along the minus strand of NC_046639.1, from coordinate 20,189,902 downwards.
TCTCCCAAGGGTTATTTTCAGTAATAACAGCTTTAAGATGGAACATTAATTAATTATGATTGATAACAGGTTTGTGTGTGGGTCAGATAAAAGGTGGACATTAAGGTGAGATTAGTTTGTCACACAACAGGTACAGGTCTGGTGGAGCTGGTTTTGTCAGCAAAACGCTGCTGTCCCAGTAACAAATTAAGTAATTTGGAATCTGAGCTGAACTTTAACTGCAAGTTTAAACTTCCAGCAATAGATTAGATTAGATTAGATTTGATTAATTTGAAAGGGGACAGTGTAATTTCATAAAACATATGATCACATATGTTAAAAAAGCAGGAATTAGCTATTTTTCATCTGTAGTCCCCTGGACTTGATGTTAAAAAGCAGAAATACAAACAAGGCATACAGCCACAAACACAAAACATGACAATTAGTTCTGACATGAGACATGACAAAGAAAACAATGACTCCACAAATATGTAAGAGCGACAGAAATGCAAGCAGTTAGGAACAATAAAAAACATCAGTAAAATATGCAAATCTACAGATAAGTTTGCATAAAAAGATGCATAGTATACAATAACATATAACACATGTAAATGTTTAGTGCTGACATATGTATGTGTTGATAATCCATTATTTTTTAGTTGTTTAGTAAAAGCCTTGTAAGTTGCTAATTGTTTGATATCATCTGGAATTGAGTTCCACTCTCTGGAGCCTCTCACAGGCCAGGCCAATTGACTGAAAGTAGATTTGTGCAGTAGTATCACACAGTCTTCTCTCACAGATCTCAGACCTCTGGTGACACACTCAGAGGTGTTCCTTTGACTAATATAGTTTACAATTGGTGCTGAAGCTAATATGTGTGTTACCTTGTACATCAAGCATAAATTGGCAAAAAATCTTTGAATGTCTGTCCAACTTAAGAATTCATATTTTTTTTTAAGACTGAACAATGATGGTAATGCTTTGGTTTTTTATCCATGACCTTTAAAAGCCTGTTTTAACAGTTTTTTGAGAGGTATCATTGTGCTGGGACTTGCCTGGGACCAGCTAGTTAAATCATTTAGATGATTAAAAATGATAGTGTAGAAAGATTTTTGCCACCTAAGTAGACATCTGATTTCTGATGAAGTGAAAATTTGCCAGGCTAAGCTTGATTATTTTACAGGTTTTATGTGTGCTTTAAAACAAAGGTTACAGTCAATCAATAATCCAAGATATTTATATTCCTTAACAATTTGTAATTTTTCACCATCTACAATTATTTCAGGATCCAGGGACCCTGTATCAGTTTTACTAAAAACATGCCAGCTGTTTTGGCATGTTTGACATTTGATGTTTATCTGCAGGCAGGACTCTTGAGACTTGACCCATTGATTTAGTAAGTTTGGCTGCCACGATGTCTTTGGAATGGCCATGTACGAGTAAAACTGATCATCTGCATATATTATACATCAGGACAAACACAAGATAGGTCATTATTGTAAAGAATACATAAAAGGGGACCTAAAATTGACCCTTGAGGAACACCTGTAGACAACTGTAGAAACTCAGATCTGTAATTGTTTATGGAAACTACTTGAGAACAGTTATTTAAATAATTACACAGAAAAATTTAATTAGCACAGAAAAAATTAAATTTGAGAGCTTAGTAAGAAGAAGTTTATGATTAACTGTATCAAAAGCTTTCCTGAGGTTCTAGAAATACCGCACCTTCAACACCACCCCACATCTTTTGCTTCCTGCATCTTCCTCTACAGCTCTCTTCCAAACATTTTCATATTCCCATGCTTCCTCCAACCCTCATCTTGTTATCTCCTCTCCCTTCTAACTAATCCCTTCCTGCAGTCCCTTTAACCCTCCCACAACACCCTCCTCCACTGGGTTTTTCCTCATAAATTTCCGTGGGACCAAAGCTTCCTCCTCTCTCCTTCCTCCCTTGTTTGAAATGTGCGTGTGAGAGAAGCAGTTCTCCTGCAGTCTTTCCTGAGCTTTCCAGGTCACTCTCTCCCAGCAGACAAATCAACCTCTGGCTCCTCTCTCCCGCCTTACCTTTCTTACCCTTCATTCAACAAAATTTTGGTTTATTTCAGCTTGAATGCTTAACTTGAAAATATAGTCATGCAGACATGCCAATATCGCTGTACTGGTTTTACTTCCAGTACTTTAGGAAACCTGGAATTTTACAGTCCTAAGTTATAGCTGAAGAAAAAATATTTTTGTACCTAGGTACTGTATGTACTGTATGTACCTAGGTGCAGTATTTTCACTCAGAATTTGTGGCAGTCACTTGCTGCTAAAATTTGAATTCCCTGCACATTTTGTTTAGGGAACCACAAGTTACAGTAGTGCTGTAGCTGTTGCGTGTAATTTAGCATTTTTAGAAAGAGAATAAAATAATGTTAGACAACTTTCCCATTCATTTTTGGCTGGCAGGGTATTTGTGACAGCAGTGAAAAACAGCATTACCAGGAAATGTACTGGAAACATCCATGGTTCATGACTGACAGGATAACCGCATACCATCCTACAAACCTACATACACTAGAAAACATCTTTCCACTTTTTCAATAAGTCAACATAGAGCTGGTTATCTACTGTTATTTAAGCCACTTGTCCCTTTACAACATTCTGTATTTTGGGAGGATCCATAGCTGTAAAGCTTCTATAGAATTCCAGTCAGGAAGTACCAGCTAGTTGGCCTTGTTAGGTACAGTAATATCAGCACCGACTCTAACTAAACATGATGTTTCCTTCAAATCTGTGGAGTGTGGACGTTCAGCTTCTGCATTTTGGGTTAAATTGATATTATAACTTCTTAAGTTATTTCTTAAGTTACTTGAGTCATCAAACCTTTACAAACAGTCAGGGCCACAGAGTTAAAATTAAAAAAGCACCACAGAAATTAGACAATCTTGTCACTGATGGAAATGTTTGGTTTTTATTGACTAAACATATTTGTTGTATAAACATACTGTGCAGATGTGACCCCGTTTGAATATCGTAGGAATACTTTGAATGTTATCACCCCACCCAGTGGCTCTTATCAGCTGTCAATGGGACAATAGATTAGAAACATTATGAACACAGAGAACAGTCTCATGGTTACGGTTAGGGAAAGCTCATGTTGTCAGTTAAAATAGAGACTTGCTAAAGTAACAACACTGACAATCAGTATCCATTTCCTCCTGTTTTAAAGGTCTGTGTTTTGTGGCTTCCTCTGTGATTTTGTCATTCTTTAAACTACTCTTGCTCCTGTCATAATTACTATGACTGCTCCAGGAATTGTCTTTCACTTTACTGCAGTGGCCACATTTCTTGCTCAGCAGGGAAATATTTAGTCTGTGATTAAAATGTATCTGCTTACACATCTGTGAAGTGATCTACACCCTAAAGATGTTTCTTACCAAATAACACCCTTTTGACCTCCATTCATATGCATTATTGTAGATGTTTACATCCACTCTCAGTACAAATGATTTCACTTTCATTTTAATAACCTGCTAGAAGATGTTTAGCTTGTTATTTACTAAAGAAAAATACAGTTGTTTTGCAGGCCCCCTACAAAGAAAACGCCAGCAACGCAACCACAAGCCCAAATCAGTCTTTTCCTTGTACTTCTCTGTGTATTTTCAGACCACCTAAAAAAACACTTAACTTTTGATTTTTATGTTCTGTTTGTCCCTGTTGTGCTCACTAACGTCAGTTCTTTTTATACCACTGGTCAAAATGTCATTATACATCATTAAAATGAGATGCAGAAAATGGCACAGAATGTCTTTGCACTCCTCTGTGACTGTGAGTGAGTGGATGACTGCAGCAGCACAGGGAAGAGCATACCCAGACCAAAGGGTTGATCAAGGGCCATCTCAAATTTATGCCCTCTCTCTCTCTCTCTCTCTTTCTCTCGCTCTCACTCTCATTATTTGTCCACATTTCTCTCACCCACAAACATTCCTACACACACTAGTTAGAGGTTAAACTCAAGCATAGCAGCTGAGGGGAAACCCAAATGTCAAGAGACAAACGATTTTATGCTGAAGTCCACCTTGACATGAATGCACCCCTGCAGAAATCATTGATTTTCATTTCGGTGAACTGCTGGGTGCATTGCATTAGTGTGTTTGTTGCTATCTACGTATCAGGCCACGCATCAGTGCTGACCTAACTCAGTACAAAATGTAACTGTGCAGAAGGTAACTCAGAGACAACTTTGAGAGTTTGCCAGGGACTCTAATTTATACCCCTTTACTTTGGATCAGGCTGTCCCAGAGCAGCACACCCCCTATCTCCCATGTCTTAGTGTTGGCAAAACAACGGGTCGAAATTGAAAGCAGATATGAATTACTGTATATTTAAATAGCAGGTTGTTTATACAACACTCTCAAAAGGTGAGCTTGTTCAGAAAAAAAGTTCAGAATATCAAACTCCAAGGATTGCCAAAATTGTGGCTGGGAAAAGTTTGTGTATATATTGCCTCAAGAGCTCTAGTCATATGTGCAGCTTGATCAATAATAAACATTAATAAAAGCTATTATGTATCTTGTGTAAACAGCGTCCAAGTGTCCTGTTCATAAAATCTACAACCTGCCTGATTCCACAAATACAGTCAGATCAGAAGCTTCATGGTGCAGTTTATTTATATATTACACATATATTACCCACTCTATACTGTATGTATATGTAAAGGCTGATCTGTGTTGAAAGGTTATGTGTTTTGAGTCTGTCTTGCTTTGGTATGCAGGTACAGCCAGTCTTGAGGTTTAACTGTTTCCTCCTGATGAAAATTCTGGTTTCATCATCAGACAGTCATCAAACCTTTACAAAATTATAAGAGTTATCTTCAGTAGAATAAATGTGTTTCTACTTTGTCTGTTTTAAACACACACATAAGCACACATTAATCTGTGGGTTTGCATGATGACACCACCGCATCTTACTGACAGACCTTGATGTGTAACAATCAATGGCTCAAGCCAAGAGCTGGGAAGGAGAGGCTGCCTTAGCTAGAGTCAGCACTCTCTGTCTGTTACTTGCTTCCTCTGTGTTTCCTCACTCTCACAGTATGTCTGTCTCGCTCTCTCTCTCTCTCTCTCTCTCTCTCTCACACACACACACACACACACACATGCATGCATGCATGCATGCGCCCGCACACACACACACACACACACACACACCTCATTTTAAAATCAGAAGTACTTGGACATGGTCCGGTGATCAGGGGAAAAACCTGCTCTGTGCTGTCTTACTTCGTTCAAGGTGATTAGTTTAAGTCTCCCTCTACTGGCATAGGCACCTTACTGCAGCTAGCATGCACTTACCAACCACTAGTTCGGTGTAGTGATACTGGAGAAGAAATAGACAAAATGGATGTCATAATCACGTTTTAACTGTCCCCACACCTCCATCTCCACCGTCATGCTTAACAGTGGACAAAGGTGGGCACCCTCATAGGTGAAAGTAAGGCAAATTGCAGGTAAGAGACAGAGTGGGACATACAAAACAAGGATTAGATGTGGACTCTATAAAAGAATGATACACAAAAGAATTAAAATGGTAGCATGAATCACAGCTGAAAAGCAAGAAATGTTTAATTAAAACAGCAAAAGGAGGACACGTGTAAGTAAAAACTAAAATAAAACGCATACAAATCTGTCAAATCTGCTAAAGTAGCTCCCGCTCAGCCCATTTGTAATTTTGACCTAGCTGGATGAATCTTGCCTTGTCAGGATCCCATGTTTATGATATATGTCTTGTCTCCCTCTGGCTCCAGGCATTCACAGGTCCTTTTTTGACAACATACAGCATCCATTTTCCTTCTACACCTTTCAGTCCCACCATACCTGTCTTTGCACTGCTCCATCCATCCCCATTATCCCTCCTAATGTGGCAGATACCTGCTCCTGTCTCTCCAAGGAGGGAGAGCAGGGAAAAGATGTGTCAGAGTGAAGCTGGGATCTCAGAAGGCCCGAGGAGGAAATTTCTCTGAGTGAATGAAAATGGACGATGGAGCATATGCCAAATTAAATGTGATTGTTTGTGTACAGCTTTTGCAAACAACCACTGCCATTGTTAACACATTCTCACATGCAACTGTAGCAGATAAATGTTGCTCTTGTGTCACCTAAACTGGTGGAAACACACACCCTGCCTTCTGCCCTAGAGTGATTTAAAGAATTTCTGCTCAAGAGTACATAATATAAAGGGTTGTTCAGTCCAAAATTTGTGTTAGTCTGCATACCAACTTATACAACCTACACTTCTACATGGTTTGATTTGTCTAGTTTACCACTAGACAAACCACAAAAAATCACATAGCAAAACGAGGACACGTGTAAGTGAAAACTAAAATAAACGTGTGACTTTAGCATGAACACAGAAGCTAAACTACAATTCAATTCATATGTCAATCATGAACTCTCAAGAAATAAGTGATCTATATGAGCCAAGACAAGTCAACTGGTTTTTATTGTCATTTCAACCATGTACAGTAAATACTGTGCGGTGAGGCAAAGCAATGTCCTTTCAGGAACTATGTTTTGTATTAAAACAATACAAAACTACACAAGACTACACATATCTAATAAAATAGTGCTAAGCTACATAAAATGGACCAGTGCATGCATGCAAGCAGTACGTAGGCGATGTACTTTGACAAAATCAAAATGACAGACAATAATATAACTTTTATTTTTTGTTTGCATTGGACCGAATGAACCAAGCTAAGTAGAGATCATATGTAACATATAATGGATCTGTAAAAAAAAGACAACCAGTCTCCAACATTACAACTAAAGCAGTTGCTAAATGTCTTTTTCTTGTCATTGTGTTAAAAAAAATCACTGTAGATTTCTCTACATAATTGTTTCATAATGGCTTAACTTAATGCGACTCAGTATGGTTTAATACATTTCACATTAGATAACTCGTTTCAAAAACCCAGGCAGAGGAGAAATCTTAAACAATGTACACATATAAATACAGTGTGGTTTATAATTGTTTAGTAACAAAGCACCAATCTCATAAGTGATTTGATGTTCAATACTGTCATATCTTTTAACCCAGACACCAGCATCAGCAATACCAGGAGGAATTTATGATAAAGACAAGATAGAGGCATCACAGAGAAGTGGGCGTTGGTCTGAGGGAGGAGCTGATGGCAGGATGAGTGGTAACACCATGAAGGGTGAGGTGTGGCTCAGAGGGAGAGGGAAGAAGGGGAGGAAGGAGGAGTAGAAAAACACTTAGAGAGATTAAACACTGTGGGATGAGTGAGGACTCATATGTGCATGTGTTTGCAAATGTGCTGGTATGTGTGTATTTGTGTATGTGAGGTAGAGGCAAGGTTTTGGATGAGTTTCAGGCCGTGCCTGGCAATCCATTATGGATTAGTAGTGGGTCGACCCTGTTTTTATTACGTATGGAATCTATCATTAATGGACATCTAGAGGACTTCATAGGTATTCAATGAGAAAGACATCAGTCTACTGTCAGTGCTAACAGTGTTTGCTTCAGTGGTACTCAGTGTTGTGGAACTAGGAAATAGTGTTAAACTACTATTATTGTGACAAAGAGTAATACTGTGTCTGAATTATTTCATCTATCACATGGTGACATTAGTAGGTACCCATGAGAGACAGGCTGAATACTGTAGGCACAGGAATGATGATGAATAATTTCTCTAACATGCAGACAGAATGCACAAAACAGCTTCATTTCATGTGTAATAAGTGACACTTTATTAAGCCTCATCAAAAATTTCCAGTGATAATGACACCAGATATACCATCAAAAACTGTTTTTGAATATGGGTCCTTTGAAAAAGCAGCGTCACGGTTCATGTCTCAGAGCCAGGCAGTTTTGGTTTTTCTCCACTCCTGAGTTTTCCGCCTGCTGACAGTCACGTGACTGCCTTGTCCACCAGCACACCTGTGTCTCATTCCCTAATTTGTCCTCTAGTGTATATACTGTATGCCAAGCCCATTTCTTTTTGTTGTCTGCTAGATTGTATATTGTGCACCCACCTGTTGCCATAACCTTGCCCTTTGCCCATTTTGGGTCTTTTTTTTTTTTTTTTGGACTTCATCTTATGATGGACTATTTTACCTCTGCCTGGATTTGTTGCCTGTTTTCTACCTCCTTTCCCTACCTGGTGTTGTTCACCTGGACTTTCCACAGGGGCAGTACATCAGCCTATTTTCCTTGCAGCTTCACATTTCTAACCCAGACTAACAACTGAAATGACAACTTAGAGTGAAATTTTATTAGCTTGAAATCACTGTGTCTGGCTAATGATCAGTATAGCAAGAAAAATGTATGATAAATCAGGCTGTTTCATACAAATATAACCATGTGTCTTGCTGTTTTGCTTACATTTCTGTTTGTATTGTAAAACAGTTTGTTTTACTTTTTGTGTTACATGGGAAAGGCTTTTAGAATAAGGATCCACCAATATGTTCAACAAATGGAACACCACATAACATGTGTGAGAGGACTGGAAAACCCCTAGAAAATAATTTAGTTGGTATAGCCCTGTGATGGACTGGTGACCTGTCCAGGATGCACCCCTGCTTTTCACCCAAAGAGAACTGGGATAGGCTTCAGCAGATCCCTGTGACCCTGGTTAGGAATAAGTGGATATAGATAATGGATGGATTGATGAAATTACTGTATAAACTGAATGCTAAGTACAGCTTTATTTACATCATACGTACATCAACTACTCATGTATGTATGAGATCAGATCAGATCAATGACCTCAAAGACTGTGCCAGTCTAGTGCTGCCTGAAGAAATTTCAATCCTGATATGAAGAAAGGAGCCGGGTGTGTAATTATTTTCATATCTATCAATGAAAGAACTGAAAAGGGGGAGAATGACAACTACAAGAGCAGATTTATACGTGTAGAAATGCATGTGTGGGACCTCCAGAAAAAGGCCTTTACTATTCATTGGTGAGAAGAAAAAACAAGATGAGTAGGTTTGGGTAAACGTATTGATTGCCAGTCGGCTGTGGGAGAGTGGGGCTAAAAACTATTAGAAAATACCATCAGGCACTTTAAAAGCATGGGCTTGACTAAAGTTTATCAAACCACATTGTTACCTTTGAGGCTATTGCACTTTCTGACAACTTATATAGCAAGGACCTTGAGGTTTTTCAATTATTCCAACCAATTTGGAATAATGTAACTGTGACCCAAAGCCGTTTACAATGAAGGCATTATTACAGGAGAAAGAAAAGACTGAGTGCAGACGGAGGCAAAATGCAGAGCAGGGTGTTTTTTTACCCTTGGATTGCCCTAATTATACAGAGCATTGATTTTACAATGCATCCATGGATTGATTAGAAGAGCCCTGCACCTCCCTTAAGGAAGGAGGGCTTCGCTTTCTGGTCTCCTGCTCACTGCTCTGTTCTCCTTTTGCCCTCTGCTCCCTTCTCCTTTAATTGCACCTGTTTCTGTACCTCCTCCTTCATTCCTGTACTTACATAATTATTGTCTTTCATTGTATCCTTTTTTCCTTCTTTTCCTCTCCATTCCTTTCATGCATATCGCTTCATTTCCAGTGATCCTTTCACAGATCTCTGTTCTGATACTTCTTGATTGTACAATTGCTGCCAAAGTAAAACCACTGAAATGTGCACCTCCTGTTTGACTTTTAAAGCTTGATTTATAGTTGACACAAGGTTAACAGCAGCCCGCCACAGCTTACATTTCAGTGGATTTCCTCAAGTGACAGAACAACTGCAACAATATACAGATGTATAGTGCACAATTAAGCTGTATTGTGCTTCAATTGTGTCCCCCACAGTAATGATGTTTATATTCTTTCACCTTGTGATACACCTGTCAATAAAAATCTAGACTTGGCTTGGTTCCTGACTTTGAGATTATTCTGTCCAGTGACTGTGCTTTTGTTCCTTTAACTATGAGAGTAAGGATTGCAGTGAGTAGGTTTACATTGGAGTGATTTGTCACATGTGTATTACTGAAAATTAGCTGATTTCTGAGCCCTTTTTCAATTTGCTTCATGTTGTCATCATTCTGGCCAATCTCGGACAGCATCAGAGACTTGGGAAAAACATGTTGGGAAAAACATGCCAAATGGTATGACTAAGCTTTCCACGTGCTGAAGCTCCACGATGTGTAACTACATTTATCAGGAGGTCCACTAGATGTTGTGTAGCTACATGTGCATTCTCCAGATATATCTTAACCTGGCACACCCATAAATTAGCCAGTATGCTTCAGGTTTTCAGATGGTTGATAGTTTTCAGAGGGCTAATGTCTGTAAAGGACGGCACGTTCCTGGTGGCAAGCACATGCATGTGTTTGGGCAGCTGAGTCTGAAAAATGTTCTAATTTTCTGAATCTAATACAGTGATGTGCCGGGTCTGTGGAACACAGAAAGTAAGCAGGATTTGATGTGGTTTCACAATTTCTCTTTATTTAGCTATTTCCCTACTTTTGTTTAGAGACAAATTCCAAATGCCTGTGTCATTATTTGAACTATTACCATGTCATAACGCTTTCAGTGACAGCAACTGTTTCCCCTGTTGTTCTCTCTAGAAAAATAACATTATCAGTCATTTTAGCAACTGCCCCAAAACAACAGACAAAACCTTCTGAACTATAGTTCACTAGGACAAAAGCAGAAAGTAATGATGCATACAGTCACAAAGTCCAAGGTTGGGGTGGATGGATGGGTCAATAAAATTGGTCAAAAAAATACTTGAACATGAGAACTCGCTCTTCATCTCTAGTGTCTTATTGACAGATAATGTTTTTTTTTTTAAAAACTTGGCCAAAACATTAACCAAACAGTTATTGTTTAGCCAAAGGTCTCATATCATGGTCAAAGTTTTTATTTTAACTCATACAATCTTTCTGTAAACCTAACCAAGCTATAATTGTAGCATCACAACAGGTTATCCTGCTAATAGGAGTGTCCGATCAGAAAAAGATGTCTACAGTATGGGTGATTGGTGCTTCATTTGGAAAAAACGTATTTTTCACTTTGCCGTCTTAACAAAACACACTCAAATGCTTTGAGACAAGATGTCATGGAAACTAGTTTGTTTCAAGCGTACTCTGGCATTCAAGCCTCTTTTATCACCCACCTCTATCTGTCCCCTTTCGTCTACCTTTCATGAAAAGCCACACTTCTCTCTCTTGTCCCTTCTACACTTCCATCTTTCTCCTCCCCCACCCTCCCTGTCTGCAATAAGGTGTTCCTGTCAGATAATGGGGACAAGCCAAAGAGAAACCAATACAGTATATAATGAAAGACAGAAATGCCGAGATGATGATGTTTATCTTATAATGAAGAGATGAATATAGTGGTAGACAGTCAGATTGGAAGGATCAATTGCTCTGGGCAACCGGGGGAAATTGGAAAAAATAGTAGTGCAGGAATGGAGAGAGACGAGTGTGTTTAAAAATCAATTACACAGTAAATATGACACGAGTCAGCAACGACGCCCTCGGGGGAACCGAGGAAATACGTTCCTGCCCGCACGTCGGTAAATCTGCTCTCTCTACAAATGAATAACTAATTTTATGTACAGGAGTGGGGAAAAACACCAACTGTGTGTGTGTGTGTGTGTGTGTGTTGCTTATGTACACAAGCTTTAACTCCCATGAGAGTGCGTTATTAATTTATGGAGAGGAATGAAGGAAGAGCTTTTGTTTAGTTTTTTCTGCTGAGGAGGGTCGAGCAGAGCACAGACCCAGTGTTACCTCTGATCTCTGGGTGTGTCAGCACGTCAGTGAGCCAAAGGAAAACACTGCAGCATCCGGTGCTGACCCGAGGAGCCAGGGAGAACTGTATGAGAGCACAGGATGGAAACAGACGGGGGGGAGAGAAACGAGTGGAAAGGATAAGTAGAATAAGAAGAAACAGAGAGAGTAATGGGAGATGAAATTAAAAACTGAGCCAGAGGGCTGAGAGGACAGAGATGCCAGGGCCAAAACTTAAGGATGACCACTTTTCTTATTATAAACAAAATTCTTGAATCTTTGCAACATCCCAACATTAGGACTAGGGTTAGCGCACTGGTTCCTCCTGAAGGCATACATAAGTAAAATCAAGTTTCATTATTTCAAAGGTTAAAATAAATCCTCAAAGCAATAGTTACCCATTTAGAAAATTCTATTGCTTTCTTTTCATTATACAATGGGTTGCACAGACTCCACAATGAAAGCAGGACATCAGTTGAACAGCAGCTTCAGTCCTCCATCAGTATGTACGCAACCTATGTATTATGTCGAGTATGTACACTTTGGGTGCGATAATGTGTGTAAAGAGCCTGTACATGAAACAGCTGCATTGATTAAAATAGAAATTTTATGTTCCATCAGACACACATTAGAAAGACGCCTGAAAAATGTGGCCAAAGCAACTCCTGTGTTCACAAGCTGTTCTCAGAAGATTGATACCACTCTTCTGACTGTACTTTGAATATGAAGCCAGAGCTAAATATAAAAAGTAAAGGCAAACAGCCAGATTGGCTTTGTCCAAAAGTTCTGCCTACCTCCAACATGTAAAGCTCACTGATTAACATATTATTATTTATTTCATCTGTATGTAGCAGGAGGGCAGCAAGACCCATGCAGGGGGTGATGGCAATAGAAGCAAAAGAGAAGCAGCAACTGATTATCAGGCCAAGAAGAGCAGGTGTGTCAGGCTCTATCCTCTGGACTGACTGCTGCTCGGTGAGCTGGTTTGAAGCTGTTTGTCTTATCGTTTCAATTGTGTGATGCATTCAAGTCATGGCTGCCTATCTCCCAGAATCTAATTCACCAATAAGATAAGCATGAGCAAAAATCATTTATAGAGATAGTAATAGCAAAAGAATAAAGCTAGTCAGTGGACTGAAAGCTGCACTATATGGTCAATTTAAAAGTATATATCCAGCTCATCATTAGTACCATCACTGCATGTCCTCACATTATTATATAAGGACCATTTCCTCCCTTAGAAACTATAAAACACAAAATGACACACCACAGAAACACACAAACACTGTCACTTCTTTCTTTCTCCTCTTCTCATTTTGCATTTTCACCAGCTCTGCATTTTCCCTATAGCCTTCACTTGGGTGGCTGGGTTGGCTTGGCAGGGCATCAGTATTGGGTCCGGCCCTAATGAAGAGCATTGATCCTTGTTGGGTTATGAGCAGGCTTTAGTGGCCGTGTTGAGATGTTAATAAGCCTGGCCTTATTCCGGTGGAGCTTTAATTAGCCTGTTGGAAATGTGCTTACAGAGCGCACTGTCACTCTGTTGTGGCACACATTGCTGAGCACGTACACACACATTCAGGCACATACACATAGAGAAGAGATCACAGTCAAATGTGTGCAAGGGCAGCTGCTCAGATTTACGCAGGCACACACACATATAGTGTACAGTCAGTCATTTCATGGACCACTGATATGGCGATCATAACAACATTCTCCATTTATTCAATTAATAGTTTCATTAGCGAGTTGAGTGGTGTGAATTTAGCTACTTATGCCACCCACACACACACTTCTCTTCATCTCCAGTGCTGTGTGTAGTGTCTGTTCTTTAATTCTTGATCGTCATCATCACCATCATCTTTTTTGGCACCAGCATGAAAATCCTAAATACAAGCTGTCTGAGGCCTGTTTTTATAGAGCAAAAGTTAACATTGACTTTACAGCTGAATTCAATCATTTAAAAATATGGTACACATTCAGAATCTGCAGCACTTTTAATGACCAGATTACATTTTGACTGAAATACTTTAGCTCTATTGGTTTGTTTTGCTCACACGGAAACAACACTGAGCTATTATACAAAGAACTGAATGAAAATCTTTTTAAATATAAGCTACAGTGTGAGTCCATTATGTGTACCACATCTATAAGCAGCATTTCCAGGGATGGCAAGGTTGGCTCCTCACTTTGGTTCAGACTGAGATGTCTCTTTCAGTCACAAGTCTGACAGTCATGAGTCGCAGTAGATCTGTCTTGATTTTTGCTTGACTTATTGTAGTTCCAACTGACATTTGTGGTTTTTAGTGAAATATCCCAGCCAGTATTACCATTGTATTACTGTGAAATTTGGTGCACACATTTATGTCCCCATCAGGATGAATTATAATAGATTTGGTGATTTTTCATGTATTTTTATCATCAGGTTAAAATTGTAGTGTGTCCTCTACACTGGTTTAAAATCAACTACTGTAACAATTAATTTTTCCCATTGTGTTAAGTGCAAATTAGCAAGTATTAGCATACTAACACACTAACACATCAATGTCAGCATCTTGGCATGCTGAAGTTACAAGTGAAGTTACAAAGTACAGCCTCACATTGCTGCAAGCATGGCTGTAGCATTTATTTGTTTATTTGGTAGGGACAGAACAATAATCATTATAACAGCAATATCTGGTGTAAGAGGATGACAAGTTCACAGGCCATGTAGTGCAAGGCTAATTTGCAGACCTAGTCCCTATAGAGATACAGACAAACAATAGCAATACACACAACAGCGAATAAAACAAACATTGAATGACAGTAAAAAATGAAAAAAAACAACAAAAAACATCAAAATACACAAACAAAACACAGGGTATTTTCATTTGACACTGATGGCTGATGTTCACAGGTCTGATTTGATTTAAGCCATTGATTTATTTTATAGTTAAAGAGTTTCAGATCTCTGATTTGTTTTAGTTTGGCAGGTAAATAGTTTCAGATCTGTGGCCCTTTCACTGCGAAATGAACTATGACCAAATATTGTTTTTCACTTTACTAGCCTGCAATCTCCAGCTGTTTGTGGATTTGCGTCGTAATAAAAAAAAACACATCAAGACTACTTTTCAGCAGTTTAAGGAAAAACCATTACCCTGAAGCCACTGAGACACACTGACCAGTTGCCTGTTCAACAGCTCTGCAGCTTGTTCTTTAGTTTTTGCTGAGACATAGATGAGTGCATTATCAGCATACAGCTGGCACTCAGCATCTGTACAGATGTTTGGAAGTTCATTAATGTAAATACAAAGGAGCAGTGGACCCAAGATTGATCCTTGTGGTATGCCCGTTTTGTATTAACAAGGAGCTGATATAGTGCCATTGATTTTTGCACACTGTACCCGAGACTCCAGATATGATGTAAACCAACTGAGAGCTTGTTGAGAGAAGTGTAGTTTTTTTAAGTTTATGAAAAAGTATCTCATGTTTGATAGTATCAAAGGCTTTTCATAGGTCCAAAAAAACTGCTCCATCCAAAAAATTTCGGTTGAAAATTACATTAAAAATTGGGCTTATAAAACCTTAGCATTTGAGGAAATACACCACTATTTATGGACCTTGAAAATCGGTGTCTAATCCAAATATGACCTTGACCTTGGAATGTTTCAAGTTAGTAATGATTTTTTTTTATTACTTTCATTAGTTTGAGCAACAGAGAATCTGTCGTCTGTCTCACTTAGTTTAATGTCAGGGAGATCAGTTGGTTTAAAACATGCTGTTATTTGTTCTAAAGAATCTACAATGTAGGCCTTGAGTGAAGTTGCAATTTCCATAGGGCCAGTGCATAAGTCGCCATTTATGTTTAGTTATTTTAGGCTTCTAGGATCCTGTTTTGAGTCCTGTCTTGTTCGTCTATGTATGTGTGTACCCCTTACGCTTCCATCAAATGCATGAAATATGCTGTTTTTGCATTTCTTATTTCACTGATCACTTTATTTCAAAGACCTTAAAATCAGAGTGTATAGTTATAGTTATATATATAGTTGTGTTGAGATTGATTTTTTAAATGCAAGATCCCTTATTTTCATTGATTTACATACAGTATACTATAGCTGCGTCAGGTTAAAAACTGGCATATGTGCACTATTATGGTTCAACAATTCATCAAAGTTATAGTTGTTATGAATGTGAAAGCCTTTCCTTGAAATGTCTTCACTGACATCATCTTCATATCCTCATATATCAGTCAGTCCACTAGCCCTCAGAATATTAGCAGTTGTTACTCTGAACTGTTGGTGGGAACATGGCAGTCTTACAGCAAAGTAATAACTGATGATTACACTTATTCCATCAAAATAATGAGATCTGCTTAAATAGATCTATGTAGGGAGCATCTGTCTTATGTTTTTTTAAAGTGTAAATCATGTGGCCTGCCTGTGCTTGCTCTTTATTTTTATTAACTTTAATCTGGAGTGCCTTATCACTTGATTTACTTATTTATCAAGAGATTGGTTCAGATAGGTCAGCTCAAGATTCTGTTTCATATTCACACATGAGAGCTTCCCACTATAACCACAGTGTCCGAGTGTTGTTTAATTACATCTGAAGACTGTCTTCATGCTAATTGAGCTATGCACATTCAAATCCCTCAACAACAGGATTGGGACCAAGCATGGGAAACCTTGAGTAGAAGTTGTAGTGTTTCCTGCTCAAAATAATTTTGGCTTTTTTAGTCAATCAGATCACCAACAGGCACAAATCAGCACTAATACCACATCAATTACAATATGCACATATTGCAAAATGATGGCAATATGCAAACAAGTGACCAGACTTAAAAGCCAGTGACTTCAGCCAGAAGCAGCTGGTCGAATTCATAAAAAATGATCATCAATCACAGGTGACAACAATTAGAAAACAAAACAATATGAAAATATTATACGTTCACAAACCATTGATGCTTTTAAACAAACATACTAAGATTTGTTTCATTTCACACCCCAGTACCACCTATTTCAGCTGATCATCTTTTGGTCCAAATCTACTCAATAAACTCTGTAGTACAATTATTTCATATTTAGGTTTTGTTTTTTATTTTGCATAGCAACAATTAAAAGTCTATTTAGCCGTAATACCACAGAGTGAAACAGTTAAACTGTTTTAGTACAGCTCTTACAGGATTAAAGAGGTTTTTAGTGAACAGCAGCAGCCCACAGCAGTGCAGCCATGGTCTCATCAGATAAAAGCCAGCACAACTCCCAGCAGAGATCAATGAGTTGAGGCTTTTTTTACAGAAAACAACAGACTAGCTGAGCGACTGCAGGTCTGGTTAGAAAACAGAGCAGGCAGCCAGTTTGGATGAAGAAATGTGTGGTCTTTTACTTGCTGGATTGTGTGCATAAATGCATGTAAGTGTTCAAGTTCTATATCTCTGTGCGTCTTGGTGGATCTGTGTATGCAAGTGTGCACGTTTAGGCCTCTAGGCCAGCCCCGTTAACAGGAGACAGAAGGATGTTCTTCACTGCTCACTGGAGACACACTGTAAAACACAGGGCAGCAGTTTGTTCATCAGTGTCATAGACTGAGGCAATCACCAGCCTGAGTCCTGCTCACCATGATCATGGGCTGTAGACTCTCCTCTGCATCAAGACTAGTCCAGGACAGAGGGGTTGGTTGGAAGCCAGGCAGTGTTGCTGTCCCATGTCACTACCAGAAGCTTGGAGTCTATTTTATTAGATAGATATTAATCCTAAAATACATATCTGTGGGTTCCTAAACCTGTTTATTCTAAAGCAAATCAACAAACGAATTTCTTTTTTTGTTTTTACCTTTGCCTTCTGTTAACCATTTGTTGTTGAACAAATCTGTAGGTACCCGGAGGTATGGGTATGTCTAAGCAATGGACATAATGTTTTGCCTTAATTTAAAGCTGCGCTAATAAATATTTAAATAAACACTGAAAAAATTACAATGTGTAATGAGAAAGAGGTTGATTGGATTGAATAAATAAAATCCACTGAGAATTATAACAAAGTCTATAAATCCCTTTAGCTCTTCACGATGCAGAGGGGAGCTACTGTAAGCAAAAAAAGAAACAAATAAACAAAGAACATCTGATATACCTACTGAATACTACCTGTTCAGCAGCAAACACATAAAGTTGGAGACAAGCTGGTCAACAAAGGTAAACATTTTGTAAAGAGCCAGAGATTTCCCTCAAGAATTGGTGGAGACCAAAAACAGAGCTAAAAGAGAGTGAAGATTCAATTACGATTCATCAGAGGATCAAAAACACAACACCAAATGAATGCTGATGTACTGTGCCTGCTGGATGTGTGAATAGGGAACTGTTTGCTAACACATTAGCCATTTTATAAGGTAATAAAATTTCAACAATGCTGTGTTTACAGCCTGATGTGTTGTCCCAAAGTAGCATTATCAACTAATGCAGGGTTTTTTAAAAAACCCTGTGCAGTGAATATATAACAAAACATGTTTGCAAAAATAATCACCAATAAGCCATTTAATTATTAAAACACTTATTAAACACTACCAGTTAACCAGCACCAATTCTCATGCTGCTGTGCTGCAGTGATAAAAGTCAGGAATGTTTTATTCATTGTCCGACTTGATCACCAGAATTTCAGGTTAATGTCAAAAGCTGTGCAGTTTTTGGCCATACTGATTTTTAAGATGGCCAATCAGAGAGAAAGACAAATACAGGTTGACTTCTTAACTTGGCTGGTGCAGCCCTGGGCCCTGAACTCACTGGGCTGGATTAGGCAAAAGCTCAGTTTTCCCAGTACACACTGTACACACACATATAAGATTTACATTCTCTGGAGGCCGTTTTAGAAAAGTCCCACTTTGAGATGAGAAAAATATAAAATGTCTGAAAGGTAGACTAACTTACAGAAATAAGGCACATTTACATATTTAACATAGTAGCAGTAGGACAGAAGCTACTTTCATCATTGTGTGTGTGGAGGGGGGTGAAGTTGAAAGGGAAAGGTTTATTGCGTTGGCTAATGTGTGATCATGAAATGTTTCACTTTAACATCTACCAACCTGTCCCCAAAAAACACCAGATCAGGCTGCTTTTGAAGAGATACAAACTGTCAGTAACAGCTTACTCTTTTTCCAAATGCTTCTTTAACAGTTCTTGCATAATCACAGTCTTTTTAACATGGGCATCAGTTATTACATTATTACACACTTTCAAGTGGTTTGTGTGTTTTTTAAAGTGGTTTTAGAATAAGACTGCTGGCAGCAGCATCCTGACTATTGTACACAAAGAGACACAGGCAGGTGAGCTCTGATGTCTTAGAGAAATAATGAATTCATGACTTGAAAAAATAAACACAAGTGGAAGTATTTGGGTGGTTTATAGCATAATTTGGAATTTGTTCCTCAACTTTAGGTCATGGGTTCTCGTTGAGGCAAATCCCCGCACCTCTACTGGGATCCTGCTCTGTTTAGGTTGTGTTGTTGTTGATACGCTGACCTCAGTTCTGTCCAAGAATAACTACCTGGGCAGGACCCCTAGAGCCACATTCTAATAAGCAGCATGCGGATCTGTAGAACATCATGCATGCAAACCTCCTGTATGTCTCCTTCTCTCTGTCTCTCTTTCACACACACACACACACACACACACACACACACACACACACACACACACTTTCTCTCTGGTTATAACAAGCTCAAATTTCCCTCATGCAGAAACTCCCTGTAGTGAAAAACAGCTTTGGACAGCAAACCTGAACGGCCCAGGGCTGCAAGGACACGCTGCTCAAAATTCGATGAGGCACTTATTAATAGACAGTAAGTTTGTCTGTGTTTGCACTCTATACCATGCCTGTACATAAATTGGTTATAATTCTTGGAGGACTGTAGCTATAACACAAAGATATGATTATAAGAAAAATACATTTTCAAACTCTGTCTCCCCAACATGCATAAACATGCACTCACACACACACACACCTGAGTGGGGTACCGTAGTGTCTCAGAGGCCCACTTAGTGGCTATGTTGATTTGATGAGAAGGGCCTTTTGCTTTATTTAGTGAAGTGCTGTGTAATATGATTATAGTCAGCAGGCCTCCTGTTCTTTCACACACTGGAGAATACACTGGCAGCTATTACCCAAGTCCCTGATGAACAAGCCCTTCCTGGAGAGTGACGGGAAGAGACAATACGGGAGGTTAACTCAAATATCCTGAATCTAAAATGTGGAATTTGCAGACAATGTCTCTAAGAAGATACAAAAGCACTTAACCACCTCAAGCATAACAAATAACGAAGTCTTCATTCAGGCATGACTTATCATCTGTCATTGTCCCACAGAGGTCACATTTAATAGGATACTGACAGTCAGCTACCTGATGGCCACAACCAATGAGCAGAGAGCCTTATATAAAAACACTACAAAGCTCAGTGGTATGGTGTGTACCCATTCACACTAGTGTTCATATTTTACAGTAACAGACATCACACAGGCTGGTTTTACAAGAGTAAGCCTTATCAACGCATTCTCAGGTCTGGTATAATGTTGACCACAGACATGACATAAACATGGGACTGTTGTAATTTACCAGGGCGAACTCTGTGACAGCGGGAGGAAACACAATTTATTATGAGTGATACCAGCTAGCAAGGGTTCCTCTGCTAAAACACCAGTTATTTTAATCACTTAGATAAGAATGTAATGCCATGTCTGAAGAACAGTGACTAAAACATTAGAGGCCATTTTTCAAGTGGAGAATGAACTAAGCATATAATATGAAATGTAACCATTTAGTATGATAATCTAAAATATGTTCCATGCTTTCATGTTTTATTCTGCAGCTTGTACATTAAGTGTGGATTTTTCATGAAGAACAGAAAAAACATCACAGCTTGTTCATTGATCCCCTTATTGCAAGTTGGCACACCCTTTAACCTGTAAGTTTAAAAGAATTTGGTAATGTCTTCACATTTAATACCAGCTTTACTTTTGCAAGATTTTATAAAACAGATTCTTTTACAATGATTTTATTGCCCAGATGTGTCGCTTCAACAAAGCAATGGAATATTTTGTAGGGGAAAACTGTGAAACGGCAAAAGTTTAGCAGACACTGTTTAACTGTGAACAAAATAGACAATAAACAGCCTACTGTGTGAGTAGTGTACAGTACTGTGGGATCAGGACACTGAGTCCAGAGGAGTAACTATGATTTGACTGCAGTCTCTCAGTCTACAGACGCAGTGCAGGGACCCGTCACAGCTTCCAATCTGAATGTCCATACTGCCCCCTTCTGATGGTTGTCTGTACAGCACCTCCTGTAATCTGCAAAAAAAAAAAAAAAAAAATCTGCTGTGGTGTGAGTAAAAAAATCTATTCATAAAAAGGAGAAACACCCTAAATAAATTTTTTCAGCAAACATTTCCTGGACTAACTGCACCCTTACGAAAAACTATTGCACTTGTAACTGTACAACATCGGCGTACAATGATCTTCTTTGCAGCTGTTTTTATCCATTGTTTATTGAATTTTAATAATTTATAGATTGGGAATTAATAGATCATTTATAACAATTGTAACACAGAAAAAGTGTGCACACATACACAAACAGCTGATACAGGTTCACAGAAAAATCTTAAAGCAAATAAAACTGAGTGTTTTTAGCAAATGAGTGGGATCATGGTGCCATAAAGGCAGTGCCCATCAATATTCCAAGCCATGAAAGATGTTTCACTAGCACATGCTAAACAAACCATGGCTTTCCCCATCACGTAATGTGAGCCTGGGAAAGTTGCACTGACAATGTTCATCTGATATTTGTTTTTCGTTGATGTTGTTGTTCTTGTTTGTTTGTCTGTTTTTAACATTAAGTGTGTCCATGGAAGCTGCACGTTTTGAAGCCAAAAGTTGCCTTTCAATTGAATTGACTCTGTCAGTATTTGTGTTTGTGTGTGCAGGTGATAAGAGAAGCCAACGGTCAGAGTAATTGCCCAGGTAGAGCTGATCCAGGTGATAGCTCTTGCATAACCTCAGCTAATGATTAGAGGGTCTCTCTACAAACACAGCACAATCCTAAACACTCAGTATTTAACCACTGGTGAACCACTGGTGTCTGTTTTAGTTCTCATTTGCTTTTGTGTTCCTTCTACATGGCACTTTTCTCCATGAAAAAAGAATAATTAAATTTCACGAGTATGTTGGTTTCACTATTTAGATCAGTGCAAATACGCACAGTTTTACTGACTCTCTTCAGTGCTTTAACTCAAAGTAAAACTCTGTGTGAAAATATAACCTTAGTATAACTGTGTGAGAGTATAACCTGAGTATAATTTTGTGAAAATATAACCTTAGTACAGGGGTACCCAATACATTGATCGCGATCAACCGGTCGAACGCAAAGGTAGTGTGGGTAGATCACATGACATTAAAAAAACAGACGTCGGCCATTTGTCACTTGATTGACATAAAGGGCAGCCATTCTGACATCTGATCTTTTCTGACACACAGGTCACCACGCGTGCACGTTCCGCACCAGCTGCTGCAAATCTTTAGCAAGCTACCGAGTTGACTAGTAGGCTTCCAGTTTATTTCTACTAAACTTAAAAAAGGGTTTAAAATGAGTGTTGGAGCTGGGCCAAGAAAGAAGCCAAAAACCTACCACTTCCATACAGAATGGGAGGAGGACTTTTTTCTCACAATGTCATATTAGAAGTGCATTAATATGCAATATGGGTTCATGCAGTTATGCCAGGTACATCAACATATATTGTACTTATAAAGAATACTCAATATATTTATAAATAAAAATATGTTTTGGATTTTTGTAGTAGGTAGGTTATTTTGACTTGGTCAGTTTATAAGTAGCTTGCAAGCTGAAAAAGTGTGGGCACCCCTGCCCTAGTATAACTCTGTGTGAGAGTATAACCTGAGTATAACGCGGTGTGAAAATATAACCTTAGTATAACTATATCTATTACCAATTTTTATTAAAAGTGAGTTTATAAATTTCATCTCTCTTGGCATCACCTTGCCTCAGTTCCCACCTGGACTAACACGTAATATTGTGTGAAAATATAACCTGAGTATAACTTATGTGAAAATATAAACCTGTGGAACTAAAGTTGTTCTGTTTAAATGAAGGTCAAATGGTTTATACTGTGTTTTGCATGCATGTGGGTGTGCTGAGTGAGCTTATTCTATCTGAAGGTCGGTCAGGCTATTGTAGGTATTTCCCAGTTCATTATCAGCTTTGTATTTGTTTTGACACATTTTAGAAAGCCATCCTTTCTAAGGACATTTTGACTTACATTTAGGGTTAGGGTTATGGTTAGGTTTAGGGTTAGGTTTGGGGGGGTTGGGATTAGAGGTGGGATCAGGACTAAGGGTTAGGGTTAGGGGGTTAGGTATGGGGTAGAAATTCAGGTTTAGAGTTAGGAGGGGCAAGGGAGGGTGAAATTAGGATTTGGGATAAAGTTGGGGTTAGGATTGGGAAAGAATTGACATTGGGGATGGGGGTCGAGGGTGGAGATGATGGTTGATGGAAATAGGGGAGGTTGAAGAGAAAGGAATAGAGAGAGGGAAGTGGAACAAAAGTAGCAGCAATCCTGCAGTCCATGAGCTACTTAATGGGAAAAGCCCTTGCCCTGAGGGGATAGAGGATTAAGTGCTAAAAACCATGCGATAAAACAATATATACATTTTTGAATGTTAATAAATAGTAATAGTTTAGTAAAACATGTACTACCAATAGAAGTAAATTCATTCTTTCCTAGAGGACCATCCCCAGAAGAAGTGCTTGTGGCTACTCAGGATATTGGTCGTCTGGGTTAGGGTTAGGAGTTAGGGTTAGGCTTGGGTTTGGATTAGGGTTAGGGTGAGTGGTTATGTTTAAGGTTAGGCTTGGGTTGGAATTAGTGTTGGAGTTAGAATTAGGTTAGGTGATTAATATAAAAATTTTAATGCGTTAATATTTTTTAACGCAAATGAATGGTTTGATAAGGTTTGATCCCAACTTCTTGCTGTCATCGCAGCGAGGATGGATAGAGTATCTAATATTGTGTGATAAGGATAAGTTACAGCAAACCCTATGCTACTTAATACAATGGCAGAAGACATGATGCCTGGTCTGCTGAAGGGCATGTTTCATTATAAAAAGCTTCCAAATGGAAGGATCTGGTTCCTTATACTAGTTTGTTATACATTTCTTTATTTCAGATCAAGAATGTAGAGACTGTTCATTTTGTCTCTTTGCAGACATTTCATTTCTAAAATAGGATTATAATGGAAATGTTAATTGTTGAGATAATAAAATAGGATCTGTTTCCTTAAACTAGTTTTTCATACATTTCTTTATTTCAACACATTCATAGGTAAATCCTAGTATTTTAAATTTACGATTAATCACCGTCCAATTTTTTTAATCGATAGACAGCATTAATTGTTTTCTATTTTCTTCCGCACTTACTACTGCAACCTAGAAAGAGACGTGCAGAGACGTAGATGTGCCGGACTACACATGTATTCCAACAAAAAAAGCAGAGCTGATTGGCACGGTGTGTGGAAATTCAGGGTTTAAACACTGTTTTCACCCAAGGAAATCATTTTATGTAGAACTGTAACAAAACCAGACTTCTCTGGATCACAGAAAAAAAGAAGCAGCAATTCAGAGGAACCAGGAACCAAGTTAACAATTCAAACTACTTTGCAGTGGTGGAACAGTGGTTAACAGAGAGTGTAACAGTAGGGATAGGTGGGACTGCAAGATTAAACAGAGCCAGGTAAAGTGCTTACCTGGGCATTCCAACAGCTCTCCAGCAGGCAGGGAGACAGACAAATGTGTGCAGTGGCATTTACTCAAGATAAGAGCAGGTCTGATACCAACACCCCAGACATGAGGCCCTGCCTTGCTGTGTGTCTGCAAAGCACTTCAACCCATGCAGGTGTAGACCATTCTTCTATGCTGGTAGCTCTCCTGAATTGCATGTTGTTTTGGCTCTAGTGACATTGCTGGAGATACAGTATTTAGGGCTCTATCAGTCCCAGTCTGTTATTTCCTAACTGAGAATGGTGCAACAGTATCTTCCCAAGTCTGATGAGGAGACATTAGCGGCTACACTGCCTTTGGAAGAATTTGTTTACAACATGTTGTTACCCACATATAGGGCCATATGTGTTTCTGTAGGTTTAATATTATATTGAATTTAAAATAATCACTATAAACAAGAGATTATTAGAATGGCAGTATTAGAATCAGCAACATCCTATTTGTGATTCAAAACAACTGGTTCTAGGGGAAATGTGGTCTGCAATTTTACTTCATTTCAATTCTGCCTAACATTTATTTTGACATTTAAAGTGTTAGATCAGATACTTAAAACTTGTAGACTGTCCCTTTCTTTCTGGTGAAGCAGTATCTGTTTTAGTTTACTCCAACAGACAGAGGGTAGGTCCTGTCTTGTTGCTGATGAAGTCAGTGTCTAAACACTGTAAATACTGGACTAGTGGACTCTGATGTGAAGTCCATCCCATACAGCTCTGCTGCTTTCTATAGGTAATGCTGTCCATTCACTCAGACATTATATGCTGTTAACTACATCACTCTGAAGTTGTACAGCTGTGTTTGTAAAATTTGTGATCAGAGGTCAAACTTCTTTTTTAATTCTCGCAAAATTCTGCATTACTTTGTATCAGTACGAATAAAATTACAGAACAAAGATCATTTGTATTCATCCAGCCTTTATCTAAAATCGAGGGAATAAACTTTGTTAAAAACTGTGGCCACAGTACAATTATAGGTTGAAGGTTGTAACTGTGGCGGAACAGTCAGAGCCTGACAACAATATTTAAACTTAAAATAAGTAGTAAGTGGACCTTGAGTTGAAATAATTTTTTCAAACTACCATTCTGAATGAAGAATGAAGAATGAGCTTTTCACACTCAGATCTGTGCCAGTGATCTCAGTTGCACCATTTCTCTACAGTCTGCTAAGATTAGGTAACACTAGCTATACAAGCTTATAACCATTTCAAACCAAGAAATATAGCAGAAACTCTCCACAATGTAATTGAGCAAGCCTATGTTTTATTGGTTCTGAATTCAACTTCAGATTTATAAGAGAAAAAAATATTACACTCTGATCTTTACCCACAAAAAAAAAATGCTCTCCTTAACATGTCATTTTTTAAAAATGTCATCAAAACATGTTTGATTTGTGGTGTCATTACTAAGACAATACATGTTATGACATCACAGGCATGTGAATGGTCACATGCTCATCTGTACATAAACAAAAATCAATCATGTTTCCCTGGAGTACACACACTCCCTGGGTCTTTAGCTCATCTTCTGTGCACACTCTGTATGGATCATGGATAAACCAACACACACACACACACACACAGGTAGCAACATTAGCAATAAACACATAAGCACACAAGCTCTGTCTCACAGTCAGGCACATACAGGGCATCTTCTTGCACTTCTCACTGCCAGTGTTGCATGTTTGCCAGCAGCCTGTGTGACAGCTGGTTGCGAGGCTCCTTGTTGTGCGATTGAACTGTGGGTAAATGATCTGTGTAAATGAGCCTTTTATGGGACTGTGGGGGAAGATGTTTCACACCCTATTTAACTGTTCATCATTGTTTGGTCAAAAATGACTCAATCAGCAAGAGATTAAGTAAAGTAATGATTAGTAACAGTGATTCAACATTACAAGGTATAGGACTCAACACTGAGCACACAAACCATTGTGGAATTATACAATGTTGATGCACATGGGAAATTTCAGCAACATTTAACTATAAGGATGTAAAGACATGTTGCATTTGAGGCTACAGAGTACATTTTACTGCAATCCTGTACTTGCCCTGAAAAGCCAAAAGTCAAGTGTGTCTGTACAGCCCAATATCAAACATTTTGTCTGAGTGGAGTTAAAATAACTTTATATATCAATTTATAGATTAATCAAACATATGTTTAAAGCAGTGTGTTCCCTTTATGTGCATTACTGACTTTTCACACATGGGAAACAGGAACTCATTGTAGACTTTATTAATTTGCTGAAACAATATGATGGTCAGTCCAATAGCATTCCACTAAAGGATGATAATGTTGTATATTAATCATGTGTGAGTATATATTCTTTGGCCCGGCTGTCCCAGGGACTGAACCTAGTAGTAGCAGCAGCACCAGCAACCCAGATAGGGCCTGACAGGCTGAAATGAAACACACAGATAGGGAAGTGGCAGCCAGGCAGACAGGAGCCAGTCTCTCATGGGTGCTGGAGATTAGGCTGACTCCTACTTCACATTCCCCAGCAAGCAGAGCACCAGGGGTGTGTTCAAACCCTCTGAATCCTGCCTTCCCCTCTATCTGCTCCCTGTGTACGCTGGCCTGTTTCTGGTAGAGGTCTGGTTAGCCCAAGTTGTAAGAGAAGGGGAGAGAGTTCACATTTTTGAGATGATCTGACCACACCACAGCAGAGACCAGAGACGGGACGTAAAGGGAAGAGGTGAGGCCCCTGCCCACCCTGCACGGCTCCAAGAGGCCGCAGCAGTCTGTCAGAGGTCTGGGAAAGGCTTGTGGCAGAAAACGATGATTAATTTGAAAAAACAAAAAGACCTCCATCCATCATGAGAAAACACAATTACAGAGCAATTTTGCTCCCATATGCGTTATCAGCAATCTGACATGAACATGTTGAAAAGGGACATTCAGATTTATAAGAGAAAGAAATATTGCACTCTGGTCTTACACTCTGACAGAAAGCACATTTTCTAAGACTGCCTGTAAAATATTGTTTTTGATCACAGGAGAGTGCCAATTTAAAAATAATATTTCACTACCAGCTGCAACAACTTCCAAAGCAACAGAGACACTGCTGCCATACCCACAGCTGATTACACCTGGATCAGGTGTGTTCAGCCAATCAGAAGCAGGAAATGCAGGGATAGTTGGCAAACAAGCAGGGCTTGTTTGGTTGGGAACCAATGGACTAGATAGAAATTATTAAGATATAATTGAAAAAAAATATAATTTTGGTCATTTTCTATTATGCTTGAATGGTGTTTTATGCACACAATCATTTCAGCTAATAGATTTTCTACTTACAGTAAATACGTTATACCCATAAGCACATATAGTATTTCTGCCTCTGGTTTCTTCGGTTGACAACCCCAATCATCCGGAAATATGTTAATCCCAAAATACAAATAATTCATGCAGTGCAACTTTAAAATAGCATCTTTAAGACAAAGTTGACATGAATAGTCACAAGGTGTCAATGAAGAAATGGTCTTGTGGTCCCTGCAGTCAGACTGCACATCTTGTCTCCAGGTTCACACACACACACACACACACACACACACACACTCAGACTGGTCTAAGACATATATCACAGTCTGCCATCTCTCCAGCCCAGAGAGATAACCTCCACACTTCACTCACATGCAGCCCCAGAAGACAAACTAGACTTGAATGTACTGGTATAAAACTAAGAAGAGAAATGTAGCTCAGACCTGCATCTTGCAGAGCTGAAATCTGTCGTGGCGATTGCTGGTGTCTGAGCGTCACCCCTGTCAAAGTGTTGGCTCCTCTGTTAACCTTCTTCTACACCATCACCAGTCCCATCAGAGCTTTTTCAGCATGTCTTTGCTAACTGCTCATTATGTTTTGGGATTGGTTTGAGTTGATAACACTCTCTCAGTGATGAATGAAGACTGGGATGATCTTATCTGGAGTGATCATAGCATCAATTTGCAACACTGACAAGAAATTAGAAAAAAAGCCTCTAAGACAAGACAGCACAGCACTGACACACACGAACACACAGCTTAGCATTTTTGTTCCCTCATAGACAATAAATACCTTTGGAAAATTCCTAACTTATCTTGTAGCAGGCATGTGTATGTAAAATGAAATTCCACTCTGGTCCAAAGTATGCAGCTGTAAAGGACAGTGGCGTCACATTAGAGGGTGATCAAAGTTAAAAGGCATTTCTCTCCACAGACGATGCCTCCCTGGTGGATAGGCCTATCAGTCAGTGCACAGAAACATTACCAAAAACTGACATAAACAGCAGATATGCAGCCTGCAAAGGGAAAGCACTGCATCTGCATATCCCAGTTTTTATTGACATAACCACAGACTGACCGAGGGGGAGCTGTAATGATGCCACGGCCCCCCACCCCCAGCACACAGCCATGATGGACTGTGTAAATGAGGCTGCGGTGGAGCAGGCCCTCACCAATCACCTCATTCATAAGGTCGCTATCTGACTCCAGTACTGAGAGATGAGAATTACTGCATGTGCTAAACCATCTCGTTGGCTTTTTCTCAGAGGTGAAAGATACGGGATGTGGCTCATAGAGAGTTTTTGTTTGGGGAAAATATGTAAAATGCACAAAAATCTATTCAAATTCCTTAAACCATTCACAATAATATGAGGAAAATTACATTTCCATAGCAAAACACAAATTTTCTAATGTTATATGTGGGACAGTATGCTGTTGTGATACTATCTGTATTTATGTTAACAATATAAAAGCACTTTAACAAATACCTACACCACAGACTGACACCAGAAATATCTCGCTATGGGTACTTTGTGTCATGTGCTATAGCCTACAGACTACATAAAGCCTTTTGAGGCTAATTTGTGATTGTCATATGGGGCTGTATAACTAAAATTTGGCATGATTTTTTTTTTTTAAATAACTTATATTCAAACAATATTAATTCTTATATTATTATCAAAAGAAGTGCATTGTATAATAAAATTCTGAGCACACGTTGTTAAAGGTGTAATTTCAGATTTGGAGATATATGAAGTAGTTACTCACCATCAGGCCTTTTTTATATGTTTCTTTGATACACCGAATGGCATGTTTATGGTTTGTGGGTGTTTTCATACTTTTCATACTTTTATGTTGCTACCAACTAAATTCCTCACTTAAGATTAAATTTAAATTTTGATTATTTAATTGTTCACCTGATTGTTCTGATTGTTCACTCTTCCAGAACTTAAGCAACACATGGAGCTTGCATTTTTTAATAATTAAAATTATATTGATAATACGTTAATAAACATTTATAATTTCAATTGTCCCTTCTTATAAATTTTAAAGCATTTAAGAATTTATTCAGTAATTATAAATTAACATGTAAATAATAGACATTGTAACATAGCAATTTACTAACAGTAGCTCATTGGCACGTGTTCTTATTTCTTATGTCACTTGGGTAATTCAGGAATTTCAGCATTTCCTCTGCCACACCTCCCTGCTCAGCTTGGTTACTAAAGATTATTCCATTCTGTCAAGCACAAACCAGTGTACCTGACAATACTTCGACATTTCTTCAAATCACTGTTTGTCACTGCAGCTACAGTATGCAACCAGAGAAAGCAGAAGAGGGGGAAGTTCAAAAAGAGAAGAGTGGGTTTATGTAATTTCCCTTTCTTTTTTTTTTTTGCATCTTTAAAGAAACTGTCACCGTTGTACCTGATACACAATTTGTATTTCTTGGAGTTTTGCAGGTGAAAATGGATCCTCAGGAACAAGATGGGTGAGTGTGTTACCTGTAGCTGTTGGAAGAGAACTGTAAACTGTCAGACAGTTAATGAACTGGTTATTGACCTGTTTAGATTGCCAGATAGAGGGAACAGATATTATACAGGTGATACTCGAGGACGACTTTATGCTTATGATATTATTGATGTTTGTAGAGCAG
The DNA here is from genome assembly GCF_900324485.2 of Mastacembelus armatus. NCBI lineage: Eukaryota > Metazoa > Chordata > Actinopteri > Synbranchiformes > Mastacembelidae > Mastacembelus > Mastacembelus armatus. The sequence continues at coordinate 20,159,455 of NC_046639.1, read as the reverse complement.
CAAGGTTTATGTCACTGGTTCTTTTGCCATAAACATATGAACATGTAATCTGCCTTTTGTTTGTTTGTTGATTTATTGTTTAATATGTCAAATCATTAATATATTTGAGAAATATTACTTTTAAATTTGTCATACTTTTACATAGGCCAGCATACAGCAGCAAAGTTTTTAGTATTATTAAATGAAAGTAATTTATTGATGCTAGTTGAGATCTAAACATCCACATCTAAATAAACTGATGATTTTCAATAGCTTAAGCATTTAATTTATTAATGAACTGATGAACTAATGAACCCCACAACACACAGTGAATGTTTTATTTTCATGAATTTTCCAGCATGTCTCCAGACTCATTATACAACAATATACCTGGCTATGAAGCGATGCTCTCAGTGAGTACAGGTACAGAAAACAGTTTGATTCTTAAGGCAAGGCTGAAATTACATCTGCTAAATTGAATTTCCCCTTGGGGATTAATAAAGTAATTCTTCTAAAATGTACTTGTTTATTATGATTCCACTGCACAGCCATGAGTGATGCCTTGTTATATGACATTCAATAAAGCATCACTTCACATCTTGCAGGTGAACTCTGTCACCCTCCTGTGTTGTCGGAGCAATATGCCCGGCCTGAAATTCAATCATCATGTCCAACCTGGGAGTAAGGATCCAAAGATGTTTTGTATACTTTTGATAACCACTTTAAATAGATTCAAAATAATAATAACAGCCGAAACATATCTTCATTACATTATTAGAAATCATAACTGTCACTGTTATGTTTTCAACAAAATGTGTTTGTTATTGCAGTTTAATGTAATTTATAGGAAAGCTGAACTGTAATGAAAGAAAATGTTGCATTTGTTAACATTTGCAAAGGCGTGTTGCTGTTAACATTGTTTTAGACACAATTGAACATATGGTTGAAGATAACAGGACTAATGAGGCTAACTGGATTCTGTGTATAGTTGTTCTCATTTATGAGAAATGCTAACCACTGTTTTTACAGGATCCCATCTCTGAGCAAGGAGGATGCTCTAAAAGCCCTTCTGATGTATGCATCAGAAAAAACCTGCTACAGCACCAAGCCAGCAAAGGAGGGAGTGATCACCAACATGGAGGTGTTCGATACATACAGGGTAATGCAGGGACTGACATACTCTGTGCTCTGAGGACATCACATAGTCATGATGTGCAGCTGAGCATTGTTGCTTTCACATGTATAGGCTGAAGTCATCAATTTGTGTATTTTTAGCATGGCATACTGTACTCTATGAGGAGGAAGATATTTCTAATGTTCCAATAAAACCCAGGATAGAAAATATAGTTTTTTTTATTTTGCATTATTTTGAGACAGCATGTTAGAGATAAGTTAATCAACTCAATCAGACCTTCTTGCCTCACCCAGCTTGGTTTGCCTTCTTCCTTCCTCAGTATCGCCTGGAGACATTTACTGAGACACGGACCACAGAGTGGTGTCATATGCCATACTATGGTAAAGCTACTCTCAACCTCAAATGCTCAGACTTTAACCACATTTTTACTACAATGCATCTGCTGCAACAGATGTGTTTGTTCATCAGGTCAGACAATAGACACCAGCGGACAAATCCCACCAGGGCCCTGGGAGATGGAAGTTAAAACTCCCCCTTTTTTTTTTGATAGCAGTGAAACCATTGAGGTGCCACACACGGCATTTGTGAAGGTACTGGACCCACTTAGCACTGAAGGCAAAAAACTCACTAATGAACATGATGTATTACGTCTGATTAAGCTTCACAATAAACAACAAGCTTCAGTTTTACAGGCAGTTTTTTGCTCTTTGCAAAGAAACATAATGGTGCAGAGTTTCAGTGTTTTTGTATCCGTTTCGGTATTTGTTGTGCTTCTGGAGCATGTGCTCAGGTCAACATTTTACATGCCTACATTCAGCTCAGCTTTTAACAATTTGGGGTAATTTGTACTTCCTCTTATTTACATGTGGGTGTTGATGATTATCTATGCAGCAAAGGGGTTTATGAGTTAACGTAAGTCACTGAGGGTCACAGACGGGCCAGTACTCATCCAACCACTGTTTACCACTCATCTGTCATCTTATTCTATCAAGGTGTGCTGGGGGCTGGACTTCTAGACATTCAGAAAAACACTCACATTCACATCCACACATTCTTTTTAGAGTCACCGTTCAACCAAAACACTACATATCATGCAGAACTGAATGCCGATTGGTTAATGTGACGTCCTTCTGGGATACAGAAAGCGAGTTCAAGCGATGTCAATTTCAACACTCCCACAAGTATAAATGCAAAAGGTCCAACTTACAGATGAGCACCCATGCAGTGACTCAGGAGTATAAATCCTGCAGTAGAAGTACTTGTAGGCAGTCTTTTTTTTTTACCTTGATTTAGACAGAGACAGGCTGGCTGCTGTCCTGCTTCTAGTCCATGTTAAGCTCAGATAACTCCAGCTACTTATTTACCCAGCTGAGGTAAAAGCAGTATTGATCTTCTCTAATACTCACTGAGAAAGTAAAGAAGTATCTCCAAACTATTCCTTAAATAATTAGGTAAATACAAACTGATATAATTTGTCATGATGGGAATTAATTTCACTCAGCACATTCACTTGTTTTGTTTGAATTGTCTTTAACAGAGTCTCATTTGATTAACAGATGTGCCACTTCTGCAACGCTGTAGGAACAACACTCTGTTTCACTTGTTCAGGAGCTTGTTTCGTGAGTAATCACCACACACTATGAGAGATGATGTTCACGCACAGACTGTGAAGCTCATGGTTCTCTGTTTTTCAGAACCGGTGCTCTGCGTGTCATGGGTCTGGTTATTTCAGTTACTATCCAAACATGCAGATCTGCTGGACCTGTGGTGGAGCAGGGAGATTAACGCAAGTCCTTTTTGTGTGTTTTGTTTTTGTTTCAGTACACCGTGCTAAAAATCCTTCCATACAATGACCTTTTCATCTCTTTTCCCTAACAGTTGTTGGGATTGCTCTGGTGAAGGAAGACTTACTTGTTCTGTCTGCTCAGGCAAACGAAAGATCAAGGTCTCTATCAACCTGGTTGTGAACTGGTCAGTGTTTGACTGTGTGTTTAAAAGCTTCCTTTGTCTGTTCCGTACTGGCAGAAAAATGCATCCATTTATTAAAATGTGGATCCAAAAGATGTCCATGTGTCGGTGGTGCAGGGACCAGCACAGGCTCACACATGAGATGAGACATCCATTACAGTACATACGATTGTCTGTGTACATTTATTTCCTTTTATCTAGAGTACGTATTGTTTTAATGCCCTTATCTTGTCTTCAGGGATTAGTTTGACATATTTGCTTATTTGCTTTCATGCTGAGATCAGAATATAAACACCCCACTCATATCTGTGACTGTCTCATGACAGTTTCATTACCATAACTGGAGGCAAGGGAAATATTGAACAGATGGAGTTCAGGTCTCACACCACATTCAGACATCTAGAACACTGGTGCATCCTCAAAAAAAAATTCATACCTCTAGATTCCAGCCATGAAAATTAGCCAGAGGTTCCATGCACTGGTGTGTTTTGGGGTCTATGGAGCATGTGAACAAGCATGAGGCCAGCTCACTGAGCATGTGAATAGGACAAAATGTAAATATCCTACATCTTTTCTTGCTTTGTAACGATATCGGTCCCACTGGATCAAATTGTGGTAGTAAAAAGAGTGTTTTGGCCAGGTTTGTGGTGCTCAGAAAAATCATTTCATCCTGTTTACAGCTGCTCTTTATGGGTGAAATGCTTTTTTTTTGGCCAGTGGGGCAGATGCACAAGATGTAGTGACTCAGTTTGACCAATATGCCAGATTGGCTTAATAGTTCAGCTTTCTCTGGGGCGTCACAGAAGTCAGGGTCCAGAGGTAACAATATTTCCTCCTAGTATGTCTAAATCTGACTGAGTGACATGTTATGTCTCATACGTTTGTTTAATCCACACACAAAACAATTTATGCCAACATCAGCTTAGGGTGGGTGTGAGGGTGGATAGCTTTTACCTTTAGATGCTAAGCTATTTCCTCAGTCTATAGCTTCTCATCTAATGTGTGACACTAACTGTGCTATACAAATAATTTCACTTTCTATTACATTCATCCTTCATATTCTTTTTCATATTCCTGCAGGCTTAACAGCATAGATGAAGACTGTGTTGAACTATCCAGTGGTTTACAGATGTTCAAACTGCGCTCAGCGCCTGGAATATCAGTGTTTACAGACTCTAACTACATGGTAAAGCCAGGGGTAAAAAGAATAAATATTTATATAGCAAAAACATATATAACAAGCTACTAAAATGCTGTTTTGTGTGTGATGCAGGTTTACCCAGTTACATACTTCCCAAACCCTACTATTGCCCAGATCTCAGAAAGGCTTCTGAAGGAGCACCGAGAGAGGTTTTCACCAACCTCACGCACTTTACAGCAGGTACAGGCAGAGTCTGTGTTTCCATATCAAACCTGCCCGCTCAACAACTTAACTGGTCTTTTCTCTGACTATTCAGCGTCAAACCATCGAGGTGATTCCTGTCACCAAAGTGACCTACGAGTGGAAGGAGGAGTCCCACGTGTTCTTTGTGTACGGAACCGACGGCAGAGTCAGTGCTGATGATTATCCTGCCACCTGCTGCGGCTGCTGTCCACTGATGTGACGCAGCGTGGCCCAGCTCAGGATTCAGAGCACCTGTCATGGTTTCAGGAGCAGATTGAAGTAACTTTTACGCTTGACACATGTTTCTGGTTGTAAACTGCTTGGACTGTGCAAATATCAAATCGATGAATGTGTTATAATTAACATAAATGTTCCTAAATCATTTTTGTTGGATTTCCCAATGATATAAAAAAAAAAACTCCAGGTGGAATAAATCTGCTATATGGCGCTACTGCACTTTAATTACTGAAACATTCGCATGTGTCAGCGACTATAAATGTATTTGCTCTGTGGGCCCATAAATATCTCAACACGTTCACGTTTCATCACTGGAAAAGAACGAGGTGGTTTTTGTCCTACACATGGTCTGTTTTACAAAAGAAATACAAGTCAATATTAGAAAATAGTAATTACATAGAAACACGTGTCCAATATTTTTTTTAACAAATTAAAATAAATGTTTTAAAATTGATTCCACGCGTTTCTCTATCGAAATGGGCCTGTAGTAAAACCAACAGGAACAAGGGACATTATTAGGTGTAAGAGTGAAAACACAAACACTAAGCAAATATCTGCACACAGCACTGAATGCGTTGTGCACAACATCAAGTGTCGGCCTTCAGAGGAATAAGGGAAGCAGACAGAGGGACTCCACTGATCCCTGATCCCTGACGGAGGGGGACGGATGTGGGGAAACTGAAGGAAGGATTAATTCACGGACTCAGACAGGAGACATTTGCCGTGTCAGGCCTTATTATTATTAGTCAATTAAAGAGTTTACTCGGGATCTAAAACCCTTTTCTGAATAAATAACAGACACATGAACGTGGGGCTGTCCGGGGACAAATGTACAGTAAAAGGTCTCGGGTCTTTAAAAGACGTATTTACTAAACCGAGAGATTAGTTTTATGCATTTTTACGTGTTTTAGTTTATTTTTAATCGAAAATAAGCTTCGTTAGATTTTTTACGCTGCTGTAAAACAGGATTCAGAATTAAACGCCCGCGATTCTCTTGATTTTGACCAATAGCTGGTCCAGTATTTCAACAAATACGAAACAAACTACACTGAATTTAGCATTTAAAGATATCTTTAAAATGTTCTTACTTTGCTTTTTCATATTTTATTTATTTCATTACTTAGTTAATAACCCCCTTATATTTATAAGAACAGGGGCGAATTTAAATAATTCTACAAACGTAAATACCAAATCCTGCATTTACTATTTTCACTGATCAAATTTAAAAATCCAAAATCCTGGAATCAGCTAAAACAAATGCACAGTAGCTCGTTAATACGGAGTTTATGGCATTATCTCTTCCTGGCATTAGAATATTGTTTGTGCTGCGGGTTTTTTCTATGAACTGAGACATTTGCTGTGGCAACACGTTATTTTAGCCTCAGTGTGCACAGGCTGTAACCACGTCATATCTCGCGTGTTTAATTATTTTCTGACACATGAAGTTATTGTTGTGTGAGTTAGTTATTGGTCGTAAATTTCTTATCGGGCTGCAGCTTTTCCATTGAACTCAGCCACATTTAGTTCCCCATAAAAAAAAAAACAACAATCTGTTTTCTTTCCAGCACATTTTACTGCGCTGTCAAGTCAATATCGACGGGACGCGAAGCCTTTTCTTTTATAGTCATTTTAGCTCAACACTGTTGGGCCACATTTCGATTTTCCGATACATGAAATGTTCAAATATCAGACAAAGCAGCTGTGCTGTGTACAACACCCAAAGCTGTTCAATGGTAATATGACTCGTCATAAGGCAAAATCCCCATAAGATAAAAAGTAATACTGGGCACTAATTCTTTCATTTCAGACATAAGAGATGTTAAAACTGTGATATAAAAATAATCCTCCTGTAGTTTGGTGGGTGGACCCCTCACACAGAGTCTCAGCTTTTCTAATAAAACACAGATTTTCAACCTAGAAATTTCTCAATACAGGTACGATTCTATCTGCTTCTTTTGCACCCTCAGCTCTGGCCCCTCTCCGTCACCCAGGGGTCCTCCTATACCCTCCCTCCCTACCGCCCTCTCTCCCTCCCTCATTCCCGTTCTCCCCACCTAGGCCTACCTCGGAGCAGTGGGTTGAGTCACGTGTTTCTCTCCCGTACAAATTTTCCAGTAGGAGAGCGAATAGGAGCACACCCATATCAGCAATTATCAGCGACAGTAACTATCTCCAGATATACCGGCAGGAAGGGAAACGCCGCAGGCTCCTGAACCAAAAAACAACAACTTTGGTTTCATTTATCCCCGATCAGTGCGCGCAACTTTTACGCATTAAACGTAGGAGATATTTGGAGAGGCTCCGTGGTGCTCCTTGGTCCGTCTGTCTGTGAGGAGTGACAAGTTTTGCCGGCTGCGCTCCTGTGTTGAGGTTTGGACGACTAAAGGACTGGGCTGCTTTATCACCGACCGTCCTTATCTGGTGAGATAATACGCTGAGAGCCCTGAGAACGAAACGGTGTTCCTCCAGTGCTGCATTATCAACGTTTTATGTGATTTGACTTACTATTGATAGAAAATATATGCATGGTAGATATGGAACGGGGCTCGCTATCTGTTGTGTTATTTGATTTGGTTTCCGTTATGGTTATGATTTAATGAGGCGGTGCAGAGGAGCAGGATATCTGGGGTCGCTGATAGTCGCCTCTGGATATCAGCGATCGTTAATGTCATTTTAATCCATTTCGCGTCAGTCTGAATTAGATGTGAAATATGACTCATAAAGCTGTGAAAAGTGGGTCACATAAAATTACACAAGCGATTATTTGGTTTGTAAAGTAAAACTTACGAACATGAAAATGTCATTACAAATTAAAGCTACATTTAAGGACTTAGGTGATTTCTTCTTCTTTCGTGATTATTAAAAATTGGCTACTCTTTTCTCAGAACAGAATTTTTTTTATATCATTTTAAGATTTTTATTAGGTTGTTTGTTTAAAAAGGCACAAAAACAGCCTTAGCATAGTGACAGTAGCCCCTCCACAGGGCTGAGAACAGTCTGACAAAATATCCTTGTTCCCAACAGGACATAAAAGTTGGAAACATGTATCAGAGTCTGGCCTTGTCCTCCAACCAGTCCCCTTATGCACATGACACCGGGAATTACATCCATCCCTCGGCCAGCTCACCGGTCTACGTCCCCACCACCAGAGTCCCAGCCATGCTGCCCACCCTGTCCTACCTGCAGACCTGCGACTCCCCCCATCAGTCCCACGGTCTCGGTGGGCACCACGGCTGGCCCCAGACCGGCACAGACGGCTCCTCCTTCACGCCGAGCAGCCCTCACCCTCCACACGGCTTCTCCTATCCGCACAGCCCGCCCGTCAGCAGCAACACGGGCCGAGACGCTACCTACCAGAGCCCGCTGGTTCTCGGAAATGGAGCTCGGGCTGATCAGTACGGAGGTGCTCTGGTGCGCTCCGTAGGAGGCTCCTATTCCAGCCCCTACGCGTACATGAGTCCAGAGATGGCGACTTCTTCCTGGACTCCAGGACCCTTCGAGAGTGGGGTGATCAGTCTGCAGGGACGTCAAGGAGGCCTGTCAGGGAGAAGGTCCAGCCTGGGTAAGCACAGGCCCCAGTACCTAATGCTTCTACTTCCACCGACCAAAAAGTGAACTTGAAATTATTAAAAAAGCACAGATCAAACTTCACGGATCATTTTTATTTGCTGAAATTTAATTTTCGCCATGAGGATAGAGCTACATACACAACCATCAGTCCATTTGGTCTCAAATACTCATTTATACGTATTTAAATCTGTCTTACAATAAAATGTTGTTATTGTTATTTGATCTGGGCACTGATTTTAAAGAATACTGGTAAGTTAACAAATCCCAAATCACATTTGGAATCGGTGTAGTTGCACCAGTTCCCTAACCTGTAGGCCTTTTCCTCCTTTGTCCATAGGTTACCATCATGGCTGTTTTTATTTTAAGCCTCAAATACCAGCGGATATGAATGTGAATGAAACATTAAACGTCTAAATATGACCATAGAGTTTATAGTGTTAGAGCATAACTGAAACCAATTTTTAGAAAATCGTGCCATTGTTCTGTATTTGTCCAGCTCAGGTCACGATACTGTGTTTGTTATTTATTGTAGGAGGTGGTAGAGGCCACACGGCTGTGTCATAGGTCGGGAGATCGTGATTCAATCAAAGTCTCTTAAACAATCCCACATTAGATTTAGACAATACACATTCTTCAGAAGCGAAGGTCGCTAGAAGCAATCAATTAAAGTTAATTTAATCCCCCTGCAACAGTCCCGTGTTTTCAATACACACGGAGACAAAAAAAACATGGGCAGTTATCACCTTGATCAGACACTCAGGGCCTGACACGACTCGACCCGCGGCCTCCAGCGTTTATTTAAAAAAAAGTGCTGAGGAAAGACGCGTTTCAGTCACACAGGGAGCCCAGAGTCTAGTTCAGCAGCCTGTGTTTGGTGAGTTGGCCTCTGGACTAACGCACCTCCCAGTCTCTATAAATTAAGTTCATTTGATTTTGTCCTTTAGTCTCTTGTTAATGCAAATAGCAAGGAAGTCAGCATCACCATAGGCATTGGCCTTTAACAGAGATCTCGCTTTATTCTATCTCACTGGGCAGCAGCAGTGTTTTACTTACTCAGTAACACTTCTCTCTATCATTATATTACTTCTGTACGATTTTACAGGCTCATATAAAGTGGTGTTTGTGCACAGGACAGTCTTTGGTTTCTGATGCGTTTTTTTTTTTCCCTCTGGACTAATAAAAACCACAATCAGAAGTTCAAAGAGAGCCTGGCAGCTTCAGGACAGACTTATGACCGACAGTCTCTCTCTCTCTCTCTCTCCTGTAAATTGAGGGATTAGGAATTTTGGGCAATTAAAGCCAGGAGTCCGTCGTGTGTCAGAGCTGTGATGGATGGAGGGGACCCCTGGATCCTTCGGCTGATAACACCCCGCCCCGCCCCTTTCCAAACAGATTCCTCCACAAGTCTGTCTCCCTGCTCATTCATTCAGGAGGGGGTTTACAAATTCCTCAGCTGACTATTTATCAATGCATTGGCTCGTAACCAGACCTTTAAAAGTTCAGAAGAAAATCTGGTCAACGGGAATGTTGTTTACTTCAGATTAAGATTTTACATCCAACTGTTGTCACAGGGGAAAAAAACAAATTCTATAAAGAGGTGTCCGTGGTAAAATGAGTCTGAACATTGTCCCGCAAATTTAGACGTTTAGAAATTATAAATAGGCGACTGCATTAAAGGATGATCGTTGACAGATTGGGCAGGCTGTGACTCCACAACACTGCAGCTGAACATTTATCAGAAATATACACCCGAGAAAACGTCCGTAGAATATTGTTGGTGAGAAATAAAATCTGTTCCCGTGGCAAATCCAGCTCTTTATGGTCATGTCGATACTATAGACTGAATTTGTAATGCTCCCTATGCAACAGGGATTAAATGCAGTGTGTGTGTGTGTTTTTTTCTCCGGTGTTTAGATCTGCTGGACGACATGCCCACCGAGGGTAGAGAGTGCGTCAACTGTGGCTCCGTGTCCACGCCGCTGTGGCGCAGGGACGGAACCGGACACTACCTGTGCAACGCCTGCGGCCTCTACCACAAGATGAACGGCATCAACAGGCCGCTCATCAAACCACAGAAACGACTGGTAAGAAACAGAAACAGGCAGAGTCAAAGGCAGAGGGAGGTTGTAACTGTTGAACTATATCTCGTTTAAAAGAAGGGAAATGATGCATGGAGCTGTAAGTACATTTATCCAATAACAAACTACTTTAAATGACAAGTAGACGAAATGAAATAAAATACTCTGTTATACTTTAAAATGTCCAACAACATTACACTTATAGTTTTATTCTAACAGCTCTAACATCAAAATAGTTCTTGCATCATAATGAAAAAACCCCATGAGCACTATACCAGTTTGCATAAGGGGTACTTTGACTTAAGAATGACTTTATTTATAATAAAGTATTTTACACTTTGATTTAGGGAAAGCATCCGAATACTTCCACTATTGCAAAGTGAAGGCACAGTCAAAGAATTTTACATTGATAGTTATTAGAACTGATTACAGTTTTATGGGCAACATAAATATAAAAAGCAACAGTGCAGTTAGCAAACAAATGGTTAAAGGACAAACATCTGCTTTTATTGGGAGCTGAAGGTTAAATTATAGATTGACAGTGGGGGAAAGTAACACAGAGCAGTTTAGTACTGTAAGTTCATGGTGCTTTACTACAGTTTCACCAGGAAACAGTAACATTATTTGTAGCTACTCAACATATTGAAGATTACCATGAAATGATTTATTGTACCTCTTTTCAGACTAATCTCAACTTGTTTTACAAAACCCCCAAATAATCCATGTAAAAGAAAACAATACAGAAAAGCTGGAACCGGTGGATGTTTGATCACAGTTTTCACAGCAACATTTTGACCTGCCACAGTAGGAAAAGCACAGGTGTTACTATTAACAGCATGACGGCGAGCCAACACACCAGGACCCTGTGGCTGCAGCAGCTCCATGAAATTCAGACGTCATTCATTTTGCAATTTACATCTGTGTTTTTTCCCTCTGTCTCGTCAAAGTGTCCTCTGTGGAAAAGGCCTTTTGTAGTTAATTAATTTTCTGTTAATTCATTTATCAATTAATTGGTTTAGTATGTTACAGATAAAACTACTCAGCATAATGTAGGTAAAATTAGCTCCATTTTAATCACCTACTGTATTAAACTGATGAGTGCCAATGGTTACATATATTTTTTACTAGAATGCTTTTTAAAAAAAAAAAAAAAGCTTAAATGAAAATATAAATGCAAGACTTTTACCAGTAAAGTGAATCATGTGAATTCTTCCACTATATTGATATGTTGATATGTCATAACTCAGAGCAAAACAAATATGATTGTGTGATTCATTAGTAATGTAAAATCCTCTGCATCTATTATTTTTTATACTGCAGAGGTAAAACAAAAACTATGCTACCACTCAGGTCTAGGCAGGTAATAACCTCTTTGTGGTTTGAGAACATTCAGAAAATGGAAAAAAAAAAAAAAAAGCTGTGTGCTGGAGTTGTGCACAGCCGTGTCAAGGCTTCACGGCTGTGTGTTTCCCAGAAACGGGCCTCTCCAGAGCAGCTGGGACTGTGAATTACACAACAATCTCCCTCCACAACTGGCCTGTTGTCTCTGTTTTTATTTGTCCTGTGGTGACCTTGCCCTTGGACGGGCCATTTTTAAATGAGCCTCTCCAGAACAACGTGACTCTGCTGCTATGTGATGTTTTAGCTCCACAGTTGTGCGATACCACACCGATAGTCACACTATGGTGTTAAAATGAAAGAATTATGTGCGTTGTTTTTAGAGGTTGTTTGACTAATGAGTTATTAGAACATTTGCGTGGGGCATTCATCATTGTTGTACCAAACATCCTGCAATTCATTCTAAAAGCTGAAGGAACAGGTCAACCCAAGTTTCCCAGACGACTATAGCTTAAGGATATAAAGCTGTGCTGTAAGGCTATTTCTGATGTTGTCATTTTGATTTCAATGAATAAACAGTTGTCCTGTTCACCTTGCAGCAGACCACGTCCCGCCGGGCCGGCCTGTGCTGCACAAACTGCCACACCAGCACCACCACACTGTGGAGGCGCAATGCAGAGGGAGAACCGGTCTGTAACGCCTGTGGCCTCTACATGAAGCTGCATGGGGTAGGTCACACCACTCTCAATCTTTTTAAATCTGTTCTGCATCACCTTCTTCGGTCCTCTCCTGTTGTTTCTTGCTTATTGTGTGTAAATCAGCTCCTCCAGCAAACTCCCGCTGCACTAAGGAGCAGTTCATTATTTGCACAGTGTAAAATCTCTCCAAGGGCATTGTGGTTATCAGAGGAGCAGAGTGGGGAGGGGAGCTTGTGTGGGTTGTCATGACTCCGTGGCCTTTGCTGTATCAGGGACTGGGAGGTACAGTTAACTAATGTGTGCCGCTCTACTCCCCACAGGTGCCCAGGCCTCTGGCCATGAAGAAAGAGAGCATTCAGACGAGGAAGCGCAAACCCAAGATGCCAAAGAATAAAACATCCACAGGTAGGGCCAGAGAAAAATCAGTCTTCACTATTTGATTTATCACACATCTGATGACATAAATTAATAGTTTTTACGATTAGAGGTAAAGGTGTTTATAAATCAGAGTCAGTACAAATCATTCTGACAATTATCTAAGTGTACTATCATAACATGCAGGTTATTTTAAGTCTCATACCTCATTTGACTTCCCTGTTGATTCTTCAGGAGGATCCACCACCTCTGACACCAGCTCCCCAACCTCCCTCTCTGTCTCAGAACATGCCTCCACCATTAAGAGTGAACCCAACATGGCCCCTTCACCCTATGCTGGGCAGACAGTCACATCCGCCACTGAGGTAAGCCTCCTTTCCACATGACTGCAGTACAAATATGCACTGCAACATACAGTACAGTAAATGTATGTCTCAAGTATTTTATTTTGCTGTTTGTAGTCAGTTGTGTTTCGATTAGCTCATTTTAAAAGCATCGCTATTATTAAGAGATGAATAGTTAAGCACATACAGTATAATACACAATACATGTGTGAAAACACAAAATAAATGAAGCCTTCATAACAATGATTTTAATGGTCTTGCATTTATTCTTCTATGTCTCTTTCCTCCCTGCAGACATCTTCTCAGTTAGACAGTGCAGTATCAGGACATGTGGACATTAAATATGAGGATTTTCCCTTTAACCCAACCTCCATGGCCACACAGAACTCCTGGTGCGCTCTGTCTCAAGCATGAGCAGCCTTGACCAACACTGCCTTACAGACACCACACGGCTCACTTTGGCTTCATCACAGAGGCAGAATCTCTGGCCTGCGACTGTCTCTCATCACTCTGGAGCTGTGGATTTTTTTTACAAGAACACAGGGTACCCAGACTGCAGTTACCCAGTTTTCCAGGAGGATGAGTGTGTATTATACACACTTTGACTCATTATGACAGCTCAGTGAGAGCGAAGCAACCTAGGACTGACTCCAGCTCTCCTGAACTCACGTCCAATCAGCCACATTCCTCAGCGGGATAACAACAACTACCTATTAAAAAAGAAACATCTGTTTTTGGAGAAAAAAAAAAAAAAACTAAAGCAAATACACCAATGCAAAGACAATCGAGTGGAATGTAAAAAAACTGTAACTCCATTTTGTAGCTAATAACTGATCTTTTTGAAATTTTCATTGCTGCCATCACTTTCTGCTGTGTTTTCATGAACGTATTGAGGGACATTTCAACGTGTTATTGTGATCACGAAAAGAAAACCAGAAAATGGACAGAAAATACCTTTTTTATGGCTGTTGAGCATGTCTCATTACCAACGTGTAGATGATTAACTTTTACAGGCACATTATTTATGTTGAGATAACAACAGTTAAAAGTCATTGTGGACACTAAAACTAGCCAGTTATAACTCACCGCTCACTGGTTTAGAATAGCTGCTGCGTTGTATGGCCTCCGAGCTATGACACTTAAATTATATGACTGATTTGTTTTTACAACATCCAGCAGATATAAACTACGGAGTGTAAGATTCATTTGAAAAATCAGGACCAGTCGCTTTGATTCTGACATTGTGACCACATATCAGAAATGTACTATTTTATTGCTTTACATTCAATATTAATGAAAGTGCAATGACTCAATTTTTCTATTGAACAATTAAAGGCAAACCAAAGAGTGTGAAATTATTATAAACATAATCTAATTTTATTGTTTGCTTTTTGTCAGTCTATAAGGGAATGTTAATGTTTGTGAGAATGATTCCTCTATTTTTAATGCTCTTTGCAATTTGTTCAGGTTAATAAACTGATTCACGTTTCATTTATTTGATATGTGAATATTTGTTTAGTTTTCATAAATATTTGCATTGTGACCTAAGTGACAACCTCACTTCTTGTATTCGGGTGTGAATTTTCATGTTATAAATCAGCAGTTCTATAATATCTTTCTATGAATGGATTATAAAGCGGAAGTTTTTTATTAATACTGTTGATTTGACAAAATTGGACAGTATTTATTCATACATCCTTGTTTTATTCATACATGTTTAGGTTGGTTTGCATTTGTACTAAAACCACTTGGAGTGGCTGATGTTTCAAACAATTATCCACTTTAGTTTTCCTATTTACCCATAATCCATTGCTTTTACTGTCTATTGCAACCAATCATCTATTACATACAGTGACCTATTTGAACTCTGCTTATATGCCAACTGAATGAAATGAAACGTGAACAAAACTCACTCACAGTCATAATGAAATTTCATTATACACATCCACTATTTTTAGGAAAAGCCCTTTAGCTGATACATGTTTTTTGTTCCCTGCAACACATTTCCTTCTGGGCGTTTTTGTGCATTTGCATTTAGCAGCGATATATTTGTCCATGCTGATTTAGGCTGAAACACACACTCATGTACTTGTGTGTGTGGATTTAATGTGTGTGTACAAAAGGGTGTGTGCTCATGCCGGTTGTTAAAGCTGACAGTATCGACCAAAGGTTGTATTCCAACTCTACTTTATGGTGGTCAGGTCTGAATTTGCCGCACTGTCGAGGAAAATATAGGCCTGTCAGCAACAAGGCTGCTGCTTTACTGCCACCATGGCGACTTCCAGGCACCGCTGCACCAACAACACTGCCCTGCTTTATGACTACTGGCCAAAATGTTGCTGTCTTATCTGTTGCTGGGAGAGTCTTGCTGCAGTGAAGATGCAGACACATGGATTTTTAGTCTGGCATGGAGACAAATAGAGTGGGTGCAGGAAATGAACAGCAGGACATTTGGAGGAGTGCAACTTCAGTATAGTCTCTTATAAACTGTGTTTTGAATGATGTAATGCAGTCTGTCTGTTATAAATGTGTACTTTCTAAGCCCAAAAGAAAAGGGCACATTACTGGGGTTATATAAACATTACAACTGTTTTTAAAAGCTGAGCAGTACTACACAGTACGAGTTCATCTTTAAGATGACACAGATGTTAAAACTAGCCAGCATAAAATAATTCTCAACACCTGTAACCTCAAAGTGAGTTAGTTATTGCACCCCCGACCCATTCCCCTAAACAAACACACACACACACACAGAACTACCATCCCCAACTCTTTGCTTTCAGTGAAGGATAAGCGCTAAAGAGATAGCTCCTCCACTCAGAAACAATTCTTACGACTGCATTTACACCCAATTGTCTAGGAACTGACTTCATTACAGCTGTGTCAGAGTGGAACTTCTGGGGTGTGACTGGAGGGTGAGGGGTCCAGATGTTTGAGGACCCTCTGGGTTATCTCACCATCAACCTGCCCTTGTCTTCACTGTGGGTTTTCATAGTACAAAAATACTCTGTACAAATATAGTACAAATTCTAGGTACTGTGAACAGGCTTTTTTAAGTACACTTTGCTGCAATCATTCAGGTTCCTTGTGTATTTAGCATATAGAGGAAAAAGTGGCTGTAAATACCTCTAAACCAGAGATGCAAACCAGGTTAACTTACCAACTTATGCAACTCAGATTCATGTAATTGGTATTATTATAATGGATAGTCAGATATCTAATGTCATGTTAGATGACAATCATATCTATCTAAATTCTTACAAAAACTAACTGTACTTTGTGTTTACTGCTAATTAGCAGATGTGGTATGTTAGCATGCTAACATGCTAAGGTAAGCTGGTGAACATGGTAAACATAATATAATGGAGTTGCAACAGATCATTAAATATCTGATCCTCTCAAATCTTGCTGAGAATGACATAAAGAAGTTGAGAAACTTCCTCTGAAT
Source organism: Mastacembelus armatus (assembly GCF_900324485.2). Lineage (NCBI taxonomy): Eukaryota > Metazoa > Chordata > Actinopteri > Synbranchiformes > Mastacembelidae > Mastacembelus > Mastacembelus armatus. The sequence continues at coordinate 20,142,901 of NC_046639.1, read as the reverse complement.
TTCCTCTGATAAAGGCAGAAACAACCTTGAGACAACAGCTGTTAGCTCCCATTCAATTATGTAAAAGCACATAAAGAAATTAATATAGTTAAATATTAGAGACGAGGGTGTTTTGCTTTCCGAGGTCATAGAAAGGAATAAAGAGAATATTAAAAATGTGGGTCAGGAATAGGAGTCGTCGTCCCCCCCCCCCCCCCCCCCCCCCCCAACCTCACCCCTGCTTCAACAATTTTTGTACAGCCCCTAAATACTCTAAGAAAATCATAAAATAAAGAGTAAATATGCAGCTATGCATTTTACACCCTTTCCCTGGGCAGTATATTTTCTCTCGCCATCTTTGCTTTTCTGCCATACACAAATAATTTACTATTGTTAGGTTAAGTAGACTAATACATTAAATTCACCCGACAGTCAGGACAGCCTTGGATTTGATTTAGACCTGAAAGTATCAAGGCTGGGGTCAGTGTCAGTGTTGGTGTTTCAAAGCTCTCCATACTGTTACCCATCTGTCAAAAGAGAGGTTTCCCTTTCACTGTGTGTGTGTGTGTGTGTAATCGAAATAAAGCCATTCAGTTCCTGAGGGCCTTACATTTCCCCTTCCTTCATGTTCTGTGCAGCATTTTGTCTTCCTGTACAGCTACATCACAAATAACCATGTGTGCATTATGTGCCTATGCAGCATTACAGCTCAATAGTAGGACAGACAGACAGACATGGGGAAAAGGGCCACAGTCCAGCAATAATATGACCCAGTGATAGTGAGAAATGGCTTTTTTCTTCTTTGTCTACAGCTGCAGACAGTCTTTCCCAGAGCTCTGTTCTTTGACTGTTCCATTCAATTAGTGTCTGCAACCAAACAGGATATTCTCTTCGGTACTGTGGTCCTTTGCAGTTACTACCTTTGTGTGTGTGTGTATGTGAGTATGGGATGCTGGAGCTGTGCACAAACATTTATTCAACTAATTTTCAGCCTTTAAATCAAAACTTCCGCCAGCTCTCTGCTCAGTGATTCACCCTGAGGTCCTATTCTTCACTGTGTGACAGGAACAAAACTGTGTGTGTGTGTATGTATTTGGGTGTGTGTGTGTGTTTACTGTATATTTCAGTGTTTCGCTTTGCCAAAGCCTGACGTCCTCCTTGTGGGATGTGTTGTTTCATGCAGCTCCAATCACTGACTGTGTGTTATGGCATCAGTCCACTGGGCTTCAGTCCACTGTTTCCTCAGGACAACACAGATAAAACTCTCTTAGGAGGCCTGAGTTTGAAAAAATCTAAAGTAAACTGGTAATCCAGTAGAAATGTTTGAAAAATCTTGAGTACATTACATAATATAGATGAATAGATTGATCAAGATGTTGCACAGTAACATAAATCTAGTATCAGAGCTTGTTGTATATTGACAGCTTTACCATCAGTGAAATATTATAATAAACACTGATTCCAGATATTGTTTTTGCTGCACAACTTTCAGATTACACCCTAATTTATGTAGTGTGTATGTCAAGGTGAGGTAAGTGTCATAAAAACTGGAAATGATTCTTACATTTGCAAAACCCTGAATTATGCTCAGTGATAAGAAAACAGGGAAGATTGGGGTTCTGATTAAAATGAAGACATTGATTACAGATCAGTAGAACGATGCTAAACCTGCTGCATAGAACTGCTGTAGAGACCGACATGGGAACATTTTACCTGGGTTTTTATTTACTGTCTTGTATTTGTTGAGATTAAGCAGAGGCTATCATAAACTGTGGCTCTGCCTGACCTCTTCGTTAAGGTCACAGAGGTGTCTGATGTGTTACCATTGTGCTCTGAGGTGAGATGAGCATTGTTTTACAGCATGCTCCTCATTCCTCACCCCTCTGTCTCTCCCTCCCACTCGTCAACCGTCAGTTCACTAACTTAAGTAAGTGGTTTAGCTGAGTTTCTAAACATTATGTATCCCTGCTGTTCACCTTGCAGTCAACAGATGAAAGATAAAACGATTGCTGTGGTATAAAATTTTGCCAGGCTGCTTGTTTTTGATCTGTCACATGAGCCACTGAAGGCAAATACTAACCACACAGTCTGGGTCAACCTATGCTATTAGCCCAACCCTGACAAAATAATAGTAAAGCAACAGGTTATTTAAGGGGCACAGTGAACCCAGCTATACATGTTTCATTCATACTTTTATCTAGAGTCAACAGTAATTCTGCATGGACCCAAGAGCAGAGAGCTAACATACTGGTATCTGGTGTCTGATGACCTTGTTCCTTGAATATTTGTGTGGAGAGAGAAAGAAAGATTCTTACTGCGCAGGCCGTCATGAACAGGTATTTATTTTCCCTGAGCAAAGACCATGAATCATACAAGCTGCTGATATTATTAGCTCTTCACTCAGACTGGGTCTATTTGCAGAGTTATTCTTCCATTTTTAGGGAGAAAAACACAGAATGCAACAACAGGAGAGGTTGAGCTGGGCCTAAAATAAGACAGAAAACAACGGGGTGATGGATTACTCGGAGACACCCGAGAACGATGACTTCCGTGACCGTGAGTTGGATTGTTTCCTTGGGAAAAAAAAAAGTTACAGGAAGTGAGGGGAGGGGGCACAACATCTATCCTTGAAGGGGAAATCAATATAGAAACCTTCCTCCATTTGTACAGTTACGTATAGCACACACATGCTTTCTTACTCTGCATGAATGATCATGTCGTTACTCCAGTCTACACTCAGTCCCACACAGCTGATTTATCATCTCTCAGAAACATGTGAACATCAAACCCAGCCTCATAGTTCTGTAGCACCCCATAGCACTTCACAGCACCGCACAGCAAAATCAGCCCCTAACAGCAATAATAAAAGCATTTGGACATCCATCGCCAGCTTAAGACTGTGTATATACTACATACACCAAAGTAATATTTATTGTCAGCCAGCGCAATCTGCACCGAGGGCTTCAGAGTGAAAGTGCCTGTGAGCAAGATTCATTTTCACCGCTTTCACTCCTCATCCCGATTTCAGAGGTGAATGGCGATTTTTTCTGTATAAAAATAACATGAGCGATGTTCTCTTTGTGTTGGCCCCTCTATTCTTTCTGTGTCTTTATTAACACAGGGGTTTTTAAGTTGGTGAAAGCTGTCAGGCTGAGCTGTAGCTCATCTCATTGCTTTAAACCAGGGGTGATAGCTGGCATGTACCAGGCATTAATCAGAGACCAAGCAAAGAAAAAGAAAAGGCACTTTTAAACATGTAGGTGGACAGACTTTTTTTATTTCACTTCACTTCTTTAGTTAACCTTTGATTGACAGCAAGATTTTTAAGTTTTTTAACTATTTATAATTGCATGTGCCATGCTTTAGTGTTTATTTGTATCACTTTGGATCATGTGTGATTTTTCATAATTTGAAATCTTATCTCATCTTATCTCATCTTATATTGAATAGTGAGTGCCATCATTGAGATGAGAGTCATGTCCATTCATATATCATGCAAATTCACCCATGTTTCCAGACATCTGGCAAAAAACATTGTGAATGAATGTATTTCAAAGTACTTACGCTTGATAGAGTAGCTCTTTTCAGAGACAGAGCTGTAAAAAACAAAACTACCTGCTCAGCACAAAACACCAGACAGACACAGTCAGAGACCAGTTGCTGAATGCAGCGGAGCATTTAGCAGCAAAAGAGCCAGATGTTAACAGAACCTCCTCATTTTGCATTAGATCATATCTTAAGATTTTGAAATGAAGTTACACATCTATGTCCTCACAACTTTTAATCCTTATTCATGATGTAGGATTTTAGTGGTGTTTTATGTGCATAACTTTGTAAACCAGGGTACAGTAAATGTTGTACTGTAAAGACAGATGGATTTGTTAGGTGCCCAAGCAGACATCCATTACATGATTTCATGCCTCCACGTCTTCAAGGACTGAAATTTTGTGTGCATTTGTGTGTGTGTGTGTGTGTGTATGTGTGTGTGTGAGGGTGTGTGTGTGTGTGTGTGTGTGTGTGTGTGTGTGTGTGTTTGTTTTTGTACTTCTATCTTTGTAAGTACCATTTTGAGCATATTTATTTCAAATTTTTAGAATTAAGTTTAGGTTGGGGTTAAGGTAAGGGTCTAGGAAATATGTGTGTGTGTGTGTGTGTGTGTGTGTGTGCGTGCGTGCGTGCGTGCGTGTGTGTGTGCACGCCTAGCTGTCTCTCCATCTGTCATTAGTCGAGGGTGGAGAGGAGACTACTCGGAGCCCAGAAAGCAGGGGTCAAGTCCAGGCCCTCCCCCTCTCCTCTCTGTCCTGCAGCCATCCCGCTCAGATTAGTGACAAAGGGGTGGGCGGAGGGGGTGAAATCAAATGGGTGAAAACAAAAGAGTCAATGAGAGGGGGAGGAGACCTATGAACAGAGGGATCAATACAAAAGGAGCGAGCAGGAAGGTCTGAGCAGGGAGCAGGACTGTGGAAAGAGGCAGACAAGTTGAGATGAGAGAGTTGAAAATTTATATTAAAAATTTAACAAAAGTAACATTATATAGAGGAAAGGATAAATTAATAGCAAAGGCTGGAGCAAAGAGAAGAACTAATTATTCTGTTTATACTAACTGATTTATACCACAGCTACTGAAGACTCAGATTAGCTCCAATGTGTGGAAAATCTTTTAGTAGCTAGATAATTTAACTGAACACCCCTGACAGAAGAAAGGTGGAAACTTGTTGTCATACTATAGAACGTAGTCTGTTTTCATCTTAGTGCCAGTCAGAGCTGCTCAGCCAAACCCCTCAGGTCTCACTGAAATGAAAAACTTCACTGTAATGAGGATCAGGACTAGCCAGTAGCTACTCTTGGGAATGTATAAGTTTGTGTGTGGTCAGTTAGTTTAGTTAGTCTCAGTAAGTAAGTAAGTAGAACATGTTTGCTGACACACGTCCACACAGAGAGCAACACTGCCTGCTAATGCATCAACATTACAGAAAACCATGAGATCGCCTTCTGCCATGTTCTCAATGGGAATCATCAGACTCACAGGGCTGACTCATAGAGACAAACACCCACATTTAGAACTGGAGAAGCCCAGTAACTGGAGAAACCCACACAGACGACGGGAGAAAATGCAAACTTCACACAAGGGGGTCAAACGGGGTTCGAATCCAGAACTTTGTTGCTGGGAAGCAGCAGTGTTAACCTGAACCAACCTTCCTGAACTATGATGTGTAATGCAGGAAGCTATTTTTTCTTCATATTTTCTCTGACTGCTATATCATTCATCATCCACATTAGATTCAACAATAAAATTACATACATTACATTACAAACCATACAGAACATTAAAAAAGAGTCGTTTCATTGAGGTAACAGATAAAACAAAATAGCAGCAATAATTCCAGCTCATTTATCAACTAGTCTTTTCCCAAACCTCCCACCCCACCTGCCATTTTCAAGTGTATTAAATTTATACTGCTTATATACAGTAAACAAGGCTGGTTCTTGTGTGTGCATGTTTGTGTGTGTGTGAGTGTGTGTGTGTGTGTGTGTGTGTGTGAAAGAGAGAGAGAGGTGCAGAGTGATGTGTGCCAGGTACAGCCCTCCAGAGTGGGTATCACTGCTGTTCTCAGAGAACCACCTCGGAGTCGATGTCAGGGTGGTGTCAGCGACATTCAGCACTGAGGCTCCAAGGATCTGCTGGTATTTTTAACCAATATACACACTTGCACTGATGGACACACACACACACACACACACACACAATCACGTTCTGTTTGGCCTGTGGGTCACTGATTTGTCAGAGAACAGACCAATACACAGACTCGCTTTCTTTAACTGAAAGCAGGGCTCAGTATTAAAAAATGTACGTTACAAAACATGTTTTCATTCCAAAAAATGTCAACATTACAAAAGTATTTTAACAGTTTCATTTCAAAACAAAGTGTCAAACTGAAAAAGACTATTGCCTTATTTTTCAATATTTTGAGATATTCTCATGTTCTCAATTTAAACGAAACTGGCATGTCATTTTCATCAAAGTAGCTGTTCTAAGCATTGCACACTGTCTAGCTTTGAAACAAAACTTTCCACCTACCATATATGTGAAAGGGCAGTGAGCCCAGGTGAAAAAAAAAACTGGTGCTTGTGTGAGCCTCATAATAACAGGAAAGAGGCATGAAGATATCTTGGCAACTCACGGCTTCTCCATTTTGACAGACGTGAACCTCCCCATCTTGGCTTGTTTTACCAACCCACAACAAAACTAGAATTATATTCTTATGTCTGGTATTAGTTCTCAGTTGGGGAGGATGTTTGCACTAAAGGTTCATCAAGAAAATGTTTCAGTCCTGTGAAAACTTTGAATTTAAACATGACATAGTCCTGGCTGTGTGCCTGACAACATATTCCTAAGTTCACTATAGTTCCTAAACTATGACTGTTGCATCACCGAATGTCACCTTCACCAAAAAGTGGCTCTTAAACACAACACACAGCATGAAGCCAATGGCTAACTAGCTCTAATCATTAACATGCCTGATATAAAAGCTGCAAATGGCACTGGTGCTGTCAGACCTTGGTTTCTTTTGATTGCGGAGGAGGTGAAGGGAAAAAACTGAGAAACTGCATTAAAAGTGTGAAATTATTGCTAAGCTGAACAGACAATGACAGTGGTCTCTCTCATCAGAGACATACATCACAGATTCAACATGCTGAATGGGCTGATTGGGTCTAATGACATAAATGGAAAAAGGATCAAATTACTTAATTGGCAGGTCACAATTTTTTTGATACTGAACATATCAATAATATGTGATCATGCTAGCACGCTAAATTAAAGTGGTGAGTATTGCCCCTTCTAAAATCAGCATGTTAGCAGTTGTGTTTGTGAGCATGGTAGCAATTGTTCAAAGCACCACTTTGCAGAAGTACAACACTATAAAGCTGCTGAGCTGCACACTCTGTCTGCTCCAGACTACACAAGACTATGGTATTATCTTGTGTATATTCTTGGTTCCACTTTGAAGTCAGATCCGAGCAGTTAAGCTATATGCAGTGTGTTGCCAGAGGCCTCGACGAGAACCATGTTTGATCTTCTGATGAAACTCCACTTGGTGAAGTCATCCCTGCTGCCGCCCCTGCACCTAAGCGCTGCACTAAATAATGATCATCATGGCCATCGTAAAGTGAGACCAGTCCCATCCTTCTCCATTATCTCTCCAGTTTCTCTTCTATTCTCTTTCCACACCCCTCCTTGCTCTATCTGCATAGTTTGTGCTGGCAGAGTAGGCTTGTATTCAGATTGAGCATGTCAATCTCTGTAGGAAACATATGTCATTGTAATAGTTTCATTCTTTCATGTGCTTACTATGCATTTCCCTCTACACGCATCTCTCTGTGTCTGTCTTCTTCCAGTATTTGCTGATTTACTCTTCCCAGTTCTCCAGAGCAAACTTTGCAAAAAGTATGCCCTCCCACTTGTCGTTTTAAGTCCATCCCCTGGCCTCTTATACTTCACTTCTTTTACCTTCATCTATTTCTCTCCCCCCGCCTGTTGTCAGCTGCCTTGTTTCCTCAATTTCTCCCTCTCACTCTAACTTCTCAGTCCCTACCTTCATCTGTCTTTCTGGCTCATCTGTTTCTGTCTGAGCTTCTGAACGTGCACTCTGGATAACCCACAGAGAAGCCTCCCCTCTGTTTCCTGCACTGGGATGCACCCTATTTATTTCATTGATTTTCATGAGGAAAGAATGCACAGACCAAAGACTGACTGGCTGCGGAGGGTTTAGCCAAGTTGAGCTGTCGGGTTACTCAGGGAGAGAGAGACAGTTTAAATTTGGACTGAAGCCATGCACTCACTGCTCAGAGCTGTTATAAAGTGCATGGTGTAAATGTTTTTTGCAGTAGTTAGAGAACATATAGAACATGTGAATGAACACAGCAGTAGTCTCCTATTCCGGGCAGTTATATTAGTATGTACCATCTTAAATAAATGAATAAATGTAAACCCACTTACTACTAGAATTACAGCATGTATATCATATAATTCCCTTGAATACCAGAGGTCAGCCAGTGAATACCAAGCACGCACACACACACACACACGCGCGCGCGCGCGCACACACACACACACACACACACACACACACACACACACACATATGCACACAGTCAGGGACACCAGGGATGAAATGACCTGCTCAGTGATGTGGTCACTGAGGTGAAGGGCCATAAAACAAACACAAAAGAAGCAACATAAGTTTGACCTAGTTTTGCGTCATCCTCACCTTTGCTCCTTCTTCTACACAACATAAATACATGCACCACCAGATTACATACATGTAAAATCTCTGGTATATCTCCTTTATTCTGATGAACACATGTAGACACACACAGGAACTTACACCTGGCACCTTACCTCCTGTCAGCTGACCCAGAAACAAAGGCTGATTGTTGCATTCTTCTCATACATCAGCTAAACGTACAGATAACTGTCTTTACAGCATCCAACAAACGCAAAGAAGGAATAAAAAGTGTAGTTCCAGCCAGTTCAACCAGAACAAGAGCTGGGCAATCAAACAAATGGCTCAGTTATTCCAAAGAGTGCCTTATAGTCATTCAGATAGTTGTATGCCTGAATTAGCATAAATGCCTCAGTCTGGTTTCTAACTTTAATGCTGAAAACTCACTTCTAACTTGAGGTGAGTGGAGTTTTTAATGATTCTCCTCAGGGAAGAAAAAAACTGGATGAATGATGTGGGCAAGAACATATGGAAGCATCGATAGATTAAGGAATGTCCACTGTAAGGTTCAATTTGCACAAATATGACAGTGGCCCACAGACATCATCATTATTGGATGTGCAGATGACATTTATCTCTTCCCTCTCATATACAATCAGTTTTGATGAAGGGAAGTGACTTTCAAAGGCTAGAAAACAACAATACCATCTTGTTTTCAGAGATGATTTCTGTAATAACCTTGCTCTGGAAACATCAGTCTTCATGGTAATATAACCTTTGGCCAACATTAGACCTGATGAACATTTGATACCATTAAGCAGTCTTTGTTCACCACTGGAGGAATAAGCATCATTCTTTCAAAAGCCAAAATTTCCTCATTTATTGGTTTTTATTTTTTTTTGGCTTGAGCCTTTGATTCACATGATTTTCATGCTCATTTGTCAGCTATTTGTTTGTGAGAAGGAAGAAAAATGACCACAACTGATCTGTACAATTTTTAAGTGCAACCCAACTGTTAGTCTCTCAAATACTGTAAACTGTTATCATACACTACTGTTATAAGTGAAGCATCTTTTTTTACAGTGAAGAGTGCATGTGAAAACTTTTTTTGCAGTGACAGTACTTCATTATATACTGTATGTAATAGGTATGACGTGCATATACTGTAAGATAGAATATGTGTTGGTTGGTATACAGTAAATGCTGTGTAAAGCATGAAGGAATAATCAGGGTGGTTGGTTATCAAAAACCAAGCAGCATAGACTGTGTGTGTGTGTGTGTGTGTGTGTGTGTGTGTGTCTGTGTGTGCGTGTGCACGCATGCTGGGATTCCTCACGCCTGTGTCATTGTCCTGGGCCCTGTAAGACAAAGGGTTAAGTAAATGTTTGGGAAAGATAAGGCCACTCACTCTGACAGGCAGCAGGCCCCCACTGCCCAGGGAGGCCCAGACCCAAATACATCATTCAACAACATTCACATATTCACTATTACAATCATCCACCCTTCCTTTTTTCTCTCTTTAATACATACACATTTATATTTTAGTCCAGGAATTAGCCATTTTCTCTGCACCCAGTTAATCACCTAGGGAGTGCCTGACATGCAGCACTGTGAGAGACAGGAGCTCCAAGCCTCTACTTGGTGAAAGTGTTGGGTTGGTACAGTAGAAGCCAGTTAGTTTGTGTGTCCAACAGCAGAACTGGCACACACACTCACTCACACTGCTTTTCATGTTCCACTGAGAGGGTTTTAGTGCTCAGAGCTCAGCTTTACATCACAGCTCTCTGATAAGGTCGACAAGGCAGCTGTGGGCTTACAGTGTAGAGCAGCATCATGAATTCTTGAACTTTACATGTCTGGCTCAGGACTGTCCCAAGCAAACAGAAGAAACCACCTAAAATGACAAAGTTCTTGTATCTCTTCTATATTTAGGTGGTCACTTGGTTAAATTAAAGGAAAGGTCATGGTTTGGTTTTACACAGAAAAAGTTCAGAGTGACATTTTATTTTTATTTTAATGAAATCACAATCTTTCACTCTAACCAAGGAACTGTGGATACAAACTATGGTTGTGTGCTTTAATTATGAAATTGTTGCCTGCACGTATGAGCCACAAGGTCTGAGAATGATAAACTGTACATTTCTAATCATCACACTTTGCTTTTAGCGGCTGTCACAATAATGTACCGGCCTTCTGTAATGAAGGAGGGCATTTGGGTGTATGGAGATAGTTTGCTTTTGTAACAAATCACCCAGTCGGATAAACAGTTAATTTAAGCCCTGCTGCAGAAATGTAGAGCCGTCAAACAGTTTACAAATCCCCATTCTTTTACTGTGCCCATAGAAGTGAGAGCACAGGAGCTAACAGAGAAAATCCTCATTGGGACAAAGAGCACTGAAAAAGAAGCTGTTTGTCAGTCTGCTGACCTGAAAACATCTGAATCCCTACCTGCAAATAAAAGGAGTCAAACTTGTTGCAGTTATATTTTAGTCAGAGTTAAATAAGTGCCTCATCACAAATTAAATAGTATACAAAGCTCATGCTGTATTAAAAGTAGTAAAAGAGTAGTAGTATACATAGTTTAATGTTTTCTGATACCATTAACTTAAACAGCAAAATGAATTAATTCCAGTGTACCTGCTGTGATCAGTGTATTTGTTTGTGACTCTAGTGGCTGTAGTAATTATGAACAAAGGAGGGATTTACATGAAAATACTGCATTTACTTCCGAAGTTGGAAGTCACAGCCTGTAATGATGTGACTCCCAAGTTGGCCCCACTCCAGTACACAAGTCAGAAAACCGTGATGTAGCCTGGTTAGCACTGTTAGCAATACAGGTTTACAACATCACATGGTACTTTGCAACTACAAACACGTTAGCACAGGTAGAGGTTGGGCAGTAATGTGTGTATGACTGTTTTGATGAGACACATGCTAATAAACTGTGTTTAATAATTTCACTCTGTTTAATGATTTTAACCATTTTTATGCCTGCAGCTTTCTAACAGTTTTGGAAACGACTGATCATTATAGATCAGAAAACAGGGGAAAAAAACAAATGAATGGCACAAACATGTCTTTAGAATAAGCAGTGTGTCATGTAAACATATTAGCAGTTTTCCAGCCCAGTTACAGAAAGCTGCATCAATCAACACCCATTTTCCCAGGACCATTTAATCACTTCATAGATAATCTTTTCTTCCCAGAATATGAGCTCATGAAGTTTCCTCTCCAACACAATAACACAACCAGTCCCCTTGTTACAGTGGAGGGTGGCAGAAACAGACAGGTAGACACTCACTGTTTGTGGAACCTCTGTGGGCTCACTCATTAGCAGCCGCTGGTCGCTGGAAGGTTTTAGGGGCAATAATAACCTGAGAGGGTCTCTGCTCCTCCTCTTCTCTTTTTTACTTTTCTCTCTCCCTGTCTGTCTTTAGCGCTCTCTCCCTCCCTGCTGGGCTTTATCAGTGGTCCTGGTGAATGTCCCACTGTCATGTCTTGATGTGATTTATGTCGTGGGTTGTGAAGTCGACTTATCTCCCTCCTCTCCCAGTTTCCTCCCCCTCCTCATCCACCTTCTCCACCTTCTCTGCTGCCCCATGGAGGTTAGGCTCCCTCCGTCTTAATCGTCCTGGCTCCCACAACGGGGACAGGGAGGAGAGGTGTGGTTAGGGGGGAGGTGTGATCAGTGGAGGCGTGAGAGGAGAATTACTTTCTGTGCAGCCACCTGTCCATGTGCACAGACTCAAATCAGGATCAATAAAATTCTGAGCTACAGAAATTATGTTTAATCATTTGTAAAACTTTGAGGTTTTTATAATTATATAATAATTCCTCCACTTTCTACACAATAATTAAAATCTCTAAAGGGTAATATATGATCACAGACAAAAAATTTGTTTTCAAACTTCATTTTACATACACAAAAACTTAATGACCCTTATTTTAAGCTCAAATGTGTGTATGTGTGTGTGTATGTGTGTGGGTGTGTGTTTATGTCCTCATCTGTCCACGTTTTCCATCCTCATGCCTTCCCTTCCTCTGGCCTTTGATGTGCTTTTAATGTGGCCCATGCTCTCTCTGCTTTTCCTCTCACTTGACAATTGTTTATTAGTTTTGAAATGGTCTTAGAGGATCTTATGTGTCTCTCACTTAAAGAGAGAATAACTGGCTTTGAAACAAAGAGTCAAATGATAGGAAGTGGAGGATGAAATGGCTAAAAAAGAGGCTTATGGGAATAAAGAGGAAGCAGTGTGAAAGAGAGGAGCGATAATCACCTGAGGTGGAAAAGAACAACTTACAAAGCGAGAATGAGTGAGAAGCCTGCAGACCACCCAACTGTCCTGGTCCTCACTGATGTTAGATGGATGGTTTCTGGTTGGTCCAGCATCACGTTTGATCCTGTGACTCAGCATCTAGACCAGGACTTGGCATGTCTGACCTGGATCAGAGCTTTAGCATGTGCATTGTGTCCTTGTGATGGCGGAGTCAATTGCCTGCATCTATAAGCATGATGCATCATTTACTCTTAAGTATGGTCTTGCAAACCAACAAGCAATGAAAACATGTTTAGGATGTTTGTTTGCATTAATCTCCATCTTAAGTTCCAATAATCAAGAAAAGAAAGGAGGATGGAAGTTCCTGATTTGGAGAAACTGTCTGGGTGGCCAATGAAACTTTGCTGCTTTATCTTTGCTTTCCTCCCTCTGCTGCTTGGGTAAACATGAAGTACAAAAGACCGACTTTAATTTAATTGTCTCGCTTCTCGCCTGATAAGTTTGTTTTGCACTTGTTCACTGAAATACACACCCAAGTGAAACAAGTTTGCCTTTTTCACCTTATTGATGTAGGGTATGGGAACAAATAAAATGCTCAGCAGCGGTACAGTATATCCATTTTAGTGTATGCAAGAAATTCAAACAGAAAAAGAGCCCTTAAGGTCTGTAATTCTCAGGTTGGTTGTGTGGAACACTAAGAGTGTTTGAGCTAAATTTAATCAAATTGTTCTGTTTTCCTTAAACCTAACCAGGTCTTTTTAATGCCTTAGTTTAACCAGGTAGCTTTTGTTGCTAAATTAACCACCTACAGTTTTAGAGGTAAACACTAACTAATTAAATCACTTTGGTGATGAAACCTAACCATTTTGTTTCTTTTGTGCACCCTTTTGTGCTTAACACTAAAGGTTACCTCAAATAGTGAGACCAAGTGAAATTAAAAAAAAAAAAAATCCTCTCTATGTGACATCATCGATCCCACTGGTGGAACTGAAAAAAAGCTCTAAAGGTTTGTGGTTCTCAGAGGAGCCTCCAAAAGTGGGTCAATAGAACTGTTTAGTTTAAAAAATGCCTACATCATTAAACTCCATGTAACAACAGGAATGAATGTCCAGTGTCTAAGTTGTCTTGTCTTTTAAGGTGGAACATAACTAAGTAGGAGAGGGACTGCAATCAAGAGCAGCGTGTGCACAGTCACAAGCTGTCATCAAATCAGGCAAAGTGGAAACACCTGTGTGGATGTGCAGAACCTTAAAGGGAATGTGTAGAGTAATTCAGGTTACAGTTAGTTTGGTCATATTTCTCTTACAATCTGATCAATCTTGCACCATGAATGGCTTTCTAGCTTGGTATAATTTGTATTAGAGGAGCAAGTTTCATTTCGCCAGTCAAAGTTCAAAGTTAAATGTAGTTCATTGGATGCTAATTGCTCAGAGGAAACAATTCTCCATCAGGTCTTTTTTACTCATACTTCTTTCCTGACCATCCTTCTTCTTTGACTTTCTCCTGTCAACCTTCCTCTGAACTCTGTCCCTCACTTTCCTTTCTTCTATTGCCATTGCTTTTCATTTGCCTACTGTCCTTCTCATCTACGTGTTCTCCTTCTTCATCCACTCCACCATCCAGCCTTTCCCCATCCCTCTTTGTTTCCCATTCCTCTCCATCCTCCACTGATCATTTTTCAGCTCTGCCTCTGCTGTGGCGGTGGCTGTCCCTTATCGGTCCACAAAGAGGCTAAGAAAACAGCGTCATGTGGGATCCTTATAGAACTAGATGGTGTAATTGCATAATTGCTTTTTTTCTCCCATCAAGGGGTTCTGCTTTCTATCAGGCAGGCAGGAGCCCATAAACATCCCAGCATCTCTCTCACTGTCATCGTTTTGTGCAATTTGATTGGCTTAATTCTGAGCCAGGGTCTATCGCTCATTGGCTCCTCCCAGGATGAATGACCCTGATGACAGCCAATGGGGCCCCAGCAGGGTGAGAAGGGTGAGCGAGAGTGTAAACAGCATTTTTCTGGAGTCAGGAACATGCAGGGGTCTCTTTGTTGGGAATTCCAAGTAATGTTTTCAATTTTGGTTCCAAGGTGACCTAAAGGTGTTTATAATTGTAACCCAATGGTTAACCATTAATGGTAACAACAGCAAGATCTGAGCCATTTGTATGTATACAAGTAAAGAGTCTGAAGCTGCTTTACTCGTTCACAATAGCACTATGTTTCAGTGCATTTTAAGGTAACCGTTACTCCTTACACAGAAGACAGGAAGATTGGAAGTTGTAGGGTGTTACTTGAAGGCTGAGTCCTAGAAACAGTGTATAAATCAGGGGCAAAGTCTCTGTTTCTCTCTAACTCCCTCCTCCCCTCTCGCTCCCTCCACTCGAGCACACTCACTCCATCCAAGGCCAAGCAATCTGTCTGCCGAGGCACAGAGGGCTGAGAGAGAGGAGCTTGCTGTACCAAGAGGAAGAAAAATCTGAGAGAAGAATGCCTGATATTGGTCATCTCAAAGACATCCTTTACCTGTCTCTGTCAGCCTGTCCTCAGTCCATACATCTGCCTGGAAAGCCCTGTGTGCCTCTCTCCAACCTCCTGGTCCTCTGCCCATCTCTATTAGTCTGAATGAAGATAGATGTGGACATTGTGTATGTTCGCATAGCCATCAATATTACACCATTCCACTGGTGGTGGTGTGCAGGACAAAACATGGAGCCAGGTAGTGACGACGAAGAGGGAATATAAACCAGAAATAGACTGAGAGAGAGAGAAAACACTACTATCAGGAGAGCCACACACTAATCCAGAGGAGGAAGCCTGTAGGCGTCCTGTCATGGAGGCATCAGGAAACAGGCTGGTACAGACAGGAAACTAGCAGCAACACAACAACATGGCACACAGAGTCCTGCAACAACGCCTGGTTATTGTACACCACTGATACACAAACAAACAAATCAGCTGAATGACAGACACGTGTCTGTGTATCTGCGTTTCTGTCTGTGTGTAAATACGGATGCAGACATGTAAAGTATGGAGGCTGCAGGGCACCACAGTATGTTAACACTAGAGAAGTGGAATAGGATCTGAGAGTGGGATTGGGACACTTAACCGGATCTATTAGGTCATAAATCATGTTGATATATTTTTTTTTATATTTTGAAAATCAATAATTCAGCTCCCTGAAAAAATAGTTGCAGAGATCCAGACAACACCTTAAAGAAAGTCTATAACTTTCAGCAGTCAATGAGGCCAGAAAGTGCAGAAAGTAGTTTACTAGTAGTCTGAGCAGAGGAGAGTCAATAAAGATCTTTAGTAAGAGAGCAGAAAACCTGAAATGTACTTAATTGAGAAATAGATTTTATTGCTGATGATCTGCACTATTTAATCAAGCATATATTGAGATAATGGTGTATTTGAAACATTTATTCATTCAGAGTTTGATCACATTAACTTACTTTATATTACTGGTTCTAGTTCTAGTTCTGGTTTTCCAGTTGTATTTCTACTTTCACAAGGTTTATAGTCTGCTGTGTTTTTAAAGCATTTACTGAAGAGCATCAGATAATAACATCTGTGGTAAAACTTCATACATTTGTCCGGACCAATCAAAGGTATGTTTTCATAGCAAAACTGGCAAAAATCCACTTCATCCATCCACCATTCCAGTACTTCACTCATGTTTCTTGGGTACTGTCTTGTGAAAAAATTACATGTTAAATAAATAAAGATAACATTAAAAATCTTTCTGGAAAAAAAGGGTATATGATCCAGATACCTTTTTACATATTCTGTCCAATTTAACTAAAGAGAATATTATGTACTAAACAGTAATTATCATGCAGCCCCTCATCAGGGTTGTCACTGAGTCAGATTCCTTGAGTCCACTTGAGTATTAGACATCTGGCAAACAAACCAAAGACACTAAAACAAGTTTAACTCAACTTGTTAAAGTGAGGAAGATTCGGATTTGGTTTGACCCGGGTCCTGAGTCAGGTCTCAGAAAGTCATGATGACATTTAGGTGGTTGGGATCGAAGTAGAACACAAAAATTTGTTGTCTATAGTGATATAGATATGTGTGTGTGTGTGTGTGTCTGTGTGTTCAGTAGAGGGCAAACAGGACGAGACCTTGAGACATCCTCAGATTTTTAGGTTCTTTCCAGTATTGTTGCTGTATACACGGACTGCTGCATATGATAAAAGTAAAAATAACCCTCACACACACAACCACGTGCACACATGTGCACCTTCCTACGGAATGACCAGCCAAGGTTTGTGAAATTTCACCATAAAGGCCTGGAGACAGACTCACCCTGTAAAGCACACAGACTCACACACACCTATACACAAAGGTACACATTCACCACACACCGACACTTTCTTCCTCTTTTTTCACTTTATTCTTCCTTCTTATTATCACACCCTGTCCCTCTCGCAACAGTCTGTTCAGTCTCTTTTCTCTTCTGTCCTGCTGGGGTTTGAAATATTTATCCTACCTCTGAGCTTGTTTAACATCCCAGGTTTATTCATCGCTCTGGGTGGCCCAGATCATGCTGCCAGCTCCTGATGTTCTCTGGCTCAGCTATAGAGAGGACAGTACATTATTCTTAGTCACACTAAAACGTACACCTACACCAGTGCTTTTTGCAGTTCAGCGAGCAATACAAAGGGATTGAAATTGCTTGTGGCGTTTGTATTTTGCCACAACCTAAGTGTTCTGAGGGTGGAAGTTCTCCTCAGATCACACCGGATCCAGAGTGGGTTTGGTTTCAAATCTTAAATGACTTAGCTCACAAGCAGCTTAAAAGCTCTTACACCTCATCAAATAGGAGGTCTTAAGATTTTCTATATGGTCTATATGAGTTTAAATATGACTTAAATATCACAAATTATTTTTCTCCAACTAAGTCATTAAACATTTTAAGTCTTTCAAGTTTGTCATTGGACATAACAATAACATAAAGTTCTTGTCTGCAGAATGGGGTTGATCTGCAAAAATTATTTGGGATCATAGAAAACACATCAGCAATAAATACTTTATCACGGTATAGTTAATTGCTTTTTTCCACTGCCCCCAAGTGGCCATTATAACAGGTGCACTGTTTATGTTTATTTTATGTTAAAATGCTTTTCATGTGACCCATTTTTAAGTAAAAGTTCAGAAATGATCAAATAAAACAAGAGGGAGAAAGCCCTACCATTGCTTTATTACTGCACCTCTGTACAGTTTTGCACTACGGCAGTAGTTTCCTAGTGTTCAAAGGAGAAGAATTGTACCTTTTTTATCCTACAGTATATATGCAACTGTGTCTGTGTGTGTCTGTGTGTGTGTGTGTGTGTGTGTGTCTCCTGGGCTACCCTACAGTGTGTATTTAAACATGGGCATGGATTCAGCAGAACTGCAGTAGCCACACATGCGTCCATGCTCCACCCCCCCATTAAAGCTCTGTGTGAGTCTGCCACGCCCATGGCATCTCTGAGTCCACTGACACGAGGTTTAGTGACACGTGCACACAAACAACCACTTAGAAACACGCAGCAGATACACATGGGCACACACTGGGTGGGAAGTATGAGAGTGATCTTCTAGTACTCTAAGAATTTCCATGTGCACATGCACACAGGTAGCCTTATCAGGAAATCAGTGAGAGGACTGCCTGACTGGATGGCAGTTACTCATCGCACCCTTGTTTGATGAAGTCATTCACCACAGGTAGAGATGGAGCTCTCACATGTTGGTGCTGGGGTAGTCAGTCATATATATTCAAGGATAATGATGATTTGTGGGCTGTGGTGTTAACTGTACTAATGCGTTAACAGGCTGAATGCACAGGTGTTGGTGTATGTGTAAAGACAGAACATTTATTACAGGACAGCAGAAACAAAGCCTCTAAGAGCCACAGTATAATCATATAAACTATTTGATGGACACTCCAGCAAAAGCCATGTGCATTCCCTCTGAGGTGTGTGTCTGCTATGAGCGGTGCATATGGTTTATAGAGTATGGCTCACACAAGCACTGTGCTCCACACTTGCCCACTCATTGCCTCTATATTCACAGCCAGAGACTTTGATAGTGCACCTTTTAAAGCCGCTGGGGCTCACTAAGCAGGGCAGATTTACACCATCAACCATTTATAGCTATTACAATGCCTCCCTTACAGAAATGCAAGCGCTTCATCAGGTTCACAGGCAACCATTCATTTTCAGTGTCTGGTCTTGCACTGCTTGGCCATGCTGTCCTCCCCCTAGTGCCTGACATGGAGAAAGCTGCATAAACATTTATGCAGCAGTATTTTTTAAAAGCCCTCTGCAGTGTCTTGTAAATCTGCCCACTGCTTTGATCTCTTATCTGCTGGGTGTGCATGTGTGCCTAACTATTGTTTAAGTATATGTATGCATGCACACTTTCCATGTATGTCTGACTGCTTATCATCAATCTATTCACTTTAGAATATAGAATGAAATTCCTTTGTCCAACAGTAGAAATTCAAGCTATTGAAAAGGAAAATAAATAGTTTGATATTAATAAAAAATATATTTTTAAAAAAATACGAGACATAAAAAGACTAGTAACATAATTTCTCTTCTAATGTTATTGTTGTGTGATAGTTGTGATTGTGTTTTCAAGATTAGTCAGTGCATTAGTAAATAATATAAATAATGCTTTTCCTCTGCTTCTGCCCTTGTTATTTTAACTTGAGCTAAGAAAATTCTTTTATTTCTAAAGCTAAAGAATTTAAAACACAGTGCATCTAAGACTACATTGTCCCTTTGCTCACAACAAGGCAACATTTTGAAGACATGATTAAAATAGGGAAACAATAAAATTACAATCAGGTGGTTCATTCACAGTAATGAATCCTGTTGGAGTGACTTCAGTATTAAGTCTGAGTATGTCTCTCTGGACAAGCCTAACTGTGATTTAAACTTTAGCCTACAGAGTAAAATAAAAACAAACAAAAAAAAAACAATTGTGCTGAAACCCACAGTCAATACATTAACAGAAGATTTTACTGAGACACATTCTCCCTCTGGGAATGTTTCCTCTGAAAACCACAGATAATTCAAGCATTGCTCTTATAGTCCATTTACTCTCGGATGCGAAATAGATGAATTGATTCAATAAACTGAAGTAGTGAAATCAAACAAAATATCACAAACATTTTCTTAATATTCCCAGAGAGACAGTAACTGTGTGTTTCTGATTTGTGCCCCTCAGGCCTATTGCCTCCTCAATAGATCTGTTGAATACTGTTTATGTAACACAGACATCGAGAGACTTCAGTAATTTACAAGCCTACGGGTGTTTTAGTGATGGCTGGTGCAGGTCAAGGTAATGATCATAAATAAAAAGTGTAGAAAAAGAGGGAGGGGGGGACATGTGAGTGAGTATGCATGAACATCATAACAAGTCTATGAACAGGTTCAAATTCCTGCAGCTCCCGGGTGTTAACTGTCATATGTCACATAAATAGGTAGATATAGGCACTCTATATCTCAAACTATAAAACAACATACCAATTGATTACTACTGTAAGTTCATTTATATTTACATTATTATATTTACATACTGAAAAGTCTTCTTTAGCAAATCCACTTTTGAATCTGCACTTTTAGGTAAATTATCTAACCGAGCTAATAGTTACTGAGAACTTGAACTCCTGTTCAATGTCACAGTAAAAACCAAATTACTCAGTTTTAATTAAATTCATCTACCCAGACAGACAAACACACTTGTACACACTCACACCCACATTCATAAACTCATAGACTTAGCTGAGGTCTGCGTTATTGTACCCAAAAGCCCTTGAGACAGGCTCACCCTGTAAAACACACACATATTCTGATAGGATTGTGTAGTTGTAGCTCTCTGTTTGCTCATGTTTCTCTTGGATTGGCTGTGTTGAACAGAGGACCAGTATTACTGGACTACTTTGCACTTCTCGCCTATCAGTTTATGAGTGCACGGCCTAAAACTCGTTGGAAAATAAATATTGCACTTTCCATTTATTTGGAAGCTGAACTGTGCACAAGCAGTTACACAATCAAATGTCAAAAGGATTGTCCATGACAATCTCGGGGGAATGACCCTTCCTGAAATTTCCTAAATGTTGGGCATGCTTATGTAATGTTTGTCAGACTGACCACTGAGATGCACTTTAAGCCATGGAGTGATGACTGTGCAGAAGAGGGAACTGGACGGAGATGAACTGCAGGTTTGACCCTTTGCCCCTGGGTCACTCTTCTCAGAGTTGACTGCTCAACTTTGCAAACCACTCAGACTGCTTCACCTTTCTACATGTGATTTCCCCCAGTGAAGAGGGCCCTCTTGTGGATGGAAAGAAATGATACACTATAATGTAAGGGTACTTAATTCAAGTCTTTATTTATTGGCATCAGTGGACGAAATCTAGTGCCTTTGAACACATTACATCAAACATGCCTCAGCTTCCCTTTCTTGACTTCCTGTCCAGGGTGAAGTTAATGACTTGACACTAAATACTCACACCCTTTTGTAGTGAGTCTGTCTGAGCTTCAATATCATGTCCCATCCTGTCCTCACTGCTCTCAGAGTACAGAATTCTTGTCTCTGGTGTTTAGAAGTCAGCAGCCTGCAGAGTCTCCTCCTGTCTTTTATCCATTCACCTTAACCTTCTACTGATTTCTTTTGCACTAGTTACCATTAGTCCTTCTGGTGGGAATAGTTGCCTTGTGACTCCCTGTAGTTGTTTTTTCTCTGCGTCTCTTTGTGTTAATTTCTAATTGTTTGTAGTTTATTTGCATGTCTTTGTCATCACTTAGTATTTTTCTCTGGTCATTTTGTTATTTTGTTGCCCTTTTGTGTCTCTTTGTAGTCGTTTTTTTGCCTTTGTATCTGTTTTGCTTCTCTTCCTTGTTGTTGTTAGTCCTCCTAGTGTTTCTGCATCTCTATTGTTTGTGTCTGGACAGTTTGCATCTCTTCATGGTCGTTGTTTGTCTTTCTAATTGTTTTTTCTTTCTTTTGCATTATTATGGTATTTTGTCCTATCCAAATGATAGAAGGGGTTGTGTCCTCTCACCCTGATGAAGCAATGCTGCCATCTGCAGACAACCCGCTCGCACTGCTCAGCAGTTTACAGCTTGATTACAGTATAAGTGTAACTGATATTTTGGCCTTCCATTGGTTGGATGAACCCAGTGATAAGGTCATCTGGTTTTGTGGGACTTTTAAAACCAGTTTAGATTTCCTCATGTTCACTTTGAAGAAAAATGCTCTAGTGAGACTGTGAGAGCCTCTGCTGTAACGTGCAAGCAAATGCTGACAATAAAACATGCAATCATAGCGTAGGTGAAAATATTTATGGTACCTGTGGCATCAGTGAGGGGAGGTTTGAAGGAGGAGAAAGAGAATGACAATGAAGATGCTGTCCTGGTCTGGCCGGTCATGAGGAATCTGCTTCAGGAATCAGGAAATGGCATTTTTCACATCAAGCGTGCATCATGTCTGGTTTCAGAGACACCACGAGTGTCATTTCTCTTGTCTGTTGTCGACCATTGAATTTAAATACCAGAACCAGAGTCATTGAGTCACCCATCCTGTCAGTGCTTTATGGCTAGTTTCACACACATGCCTGCCTAAATTATGTATTGTTTGTACAAAGACAGTATTAAAGATATGATTATACACTATAATTATTAGCACACTCCACCAGAGCATCATTATTTAGGCCTTATTATTTCAGTTCAGAGTTGTTATTCATGTGAATTAAATTTAATCAGGTTAAAATGATACTGCTTACTCTTATGTACCTTTGAAAACTTCTGCATTTCTGTTTCCCAAGCATTTTGTCCCTCTATCCCTGCAGGGCATTATGGGGCCGGTTTAGCAGGTTATGTGGGATTTCAGCAGAACAGGAATATCAAGGGAGAACTTGCCCAGGCTTTAGTGTTTGTGTTCCTCAAGGGTACGACCGCTCCGACCGGTTTTCTGGGGTGGAGAGATGAGAGAGGGGAGGGTGTGGGGCGTTCTCCCTCACCTCATTCTCCTCTTTCTCTTTATTATTGCGCTTTCTGTCCTTCTGCCTCCGTATCACTCAGTCCATCTCTGAAGCCTGAGCAACAAACGCAGTGTCCAGCACCGAACAACTGGAGCAGACAGAGGCTGTATGAGGTGAGTTTTCATTGATTAAGCTCTGAGTTGCTGCCTGAGGGCCAGAATAGATTGTCAAGCAGGTGGGTAGCATAGGTGCAGGTACGTGCAATGAGGGCAAGGACTGAGCAGTCATACAGGAAACAAACATGGCCTTCCCATGTGTGTGTGTGTGTGTGTGTGTGTGTGTGTGTGTGTGTGTGTGTGTGTGTGTGTGTGTGTGTGTGTGTGTGTGTGTGTGCGTGTGTGCGTGTGTGCGCGCGCATAGGAGTTTCAGGGTTATAACCTGTATTTAAACATACATTAAGAATACACATGCACTATATATAAACATATATATAGTGTATATAAAAACCTGAAACCTCTAACACAATACACAATAGAACAACTGACAAAAGCCACACAACCTTGTGCGTGTTTGTGTGTGTGTAGGGTGTAGCTAATGTGTAAGAGATGGAAGGTTTTACTATTAAAACTTCTAGATCAGTAGATCATCCAGTTACTCCCCATTTATCATATTTCCACAAAAGCTATATTTTCTCAATAAGCATTTTTCCCGTGGTTGTCACATTAAATATGTGATAACTCTCCACTGACGATTATTCCAGTCACATTGTTAGTTAGAAAAACTGACAAAAACAATTCGGGGGAATTTTGGAAGCAAAGTAACTCTGACAGTAGCTTCCAACTGTATTTTTAGGCCCTGACTGAGCCATTTACTCGGAACAGAATCAGTTAATATTGTGTGACATTAGCAAATAACACCGGGACCCATACACTTAAATGTGGTTTCAGTCAAACAACCAAACCCCCCCAGAGGTGTTTGAGAAATGCTTACATTAAACTTCAGGAGTGAGATATGCTGGCAGTTTATTATCAGTATCTCCTTTTAGGTGGCATCCAGGATTACCAGATTATGTGCAAACATAATGTGATAATGCTTCTGTCAATACCGGGAGAAGTGTGATACAGTAATGTCAGGAGTGATAGAGTGTGTGTGTGTGTGTGTGTGTGTGTATGTGTGTGTGTGAGTGAGAGAGAGAGAGAGAGAGAGAGAGAATAATGATCTAGAGATAGCAGAGCGGGCACATAAAGGCAGACAGGTCCTTTCTTGCTCTGCTGAGGTGATCTGAACAGCCACTTTCCAAACATATCCTGACATGTTGAGAGTGTCTAATCCACACTGATCAAAATGCAAAACTGCATTAAATGCATCTATTTGTGCTTGTAACTGACCATGTGTGTATAGTGACAGTGTATAGTGATAGTGACACAGACAGCAATAATGACACACTTTAAACACATGAGTTTGCAGGGAAGTAGAGTCACCTGTTTGCACTGACACTGTTAATTAACACTAAACTGATTGGATTGATTTGCAATATCTGATACACTGTTGTAAACTGACACCATGCAGTGCACATATAGAAATACAAATACACATATGTGCATAGTGTAAAAGCTGTGTTTCACATACTTGAAACTGCAGACTAAAGTCCCACACCTGGCAGGACCAGTTTAGCTGGTTTTAATCATCCCTAATATAACAACGAAATTTGCTCCTACATTTGAGTAACAGGCTTATGAAAGTGAAGCAGCAAAGTACTGCTGTGCTGTACTGTATGTTCTCAGATGCATAAGAGTCCTCAGGCTATAGCACCTAATACCTGATTTACTATGTTTTGACTCCATTAGTTTGAAGTTGTATTATTTAGCAAAAGTGTCTGATTTAGGGTGTGGAAAGGGTTGTCACATCAAGTCCGGTCAAGTCTAACACATCTGAAAGGAAATGAAATGATGGAAAAACATTTTCTGTTTTTCTGTGTTTCTCTCTTTTACTTTACAGTTATATTCAAAGTCAAGGTGAACGCAGCAATGGAGTGCTTTAATGACTTACTCCTTAAACTGCGAGAGGTACATGACCGAGAGGTGGAGGGTAAGTGGAAACTACTACAACAGCAGCTACTGGAAGATACACATATAAAGAAAAGATGTAATACTGCCGCAGTATAAGGAGAATATAACCTACATGTATGTTTTCCAGCACATGTCCTCCTGACCAGGTGTGTTGTGTTCTTGACTTATAGGGTGGCAGGTCAAAGTCCAGGAGCTGTCCAACAAGAAGGGCTGGTGAGTGGATTCTCACCTTGCAGAGATGTCTATGTTAAACGACATTGACAAGCCATTTAAATATAGCAATACACTGTGGCAGCCATTCCTGAAGCCTGTGAGGACCAGGCAGGCGTGCTGGTCCTGCACCTGGCCCTGTGTTTGTTCACGCCATCTTTAGCTTGTAATGATGCACATGTTGTAACAAGTCATTCAGTCTAATACTGAGTCATAAAATCTTTGCGTGCGTGTCTTTTTAGAAGTAGTGGGATAAAACAACAGGCACAAAACAAAGCACTGCTCCATTTAATCTGGCTTAATATCTGTTTCATTCATTTATTAACAAGGGTGATCTATGGGCACATGTGCAAAAAATGGGTCTTCTCATTAATAATATACTTCATGTCATACCTGTCTGTCAAAATCCAGAATCCAAATCCAGACTCCAGAATCCAAAATCCTAAAATTTCCCAAATTATAACAGCTGTAACTCCTGAACCATATGGACTGTACTGTGAATGAATAGGGCCTTACCAGAAAGGAAACCCCATAGTCAAAGTGTCAGAAACAATGTAGATGGAACAGAAACAGAGCAACTCTGTGTAATAACTGCTTGAAACTCGGGCAGCACAGTGCCTTGGTTGTTAGCAATGTTGCCTCACAGCAAGAACGCTCCTGGTTTGAAACCCAGCAGGGGACTTTCTGTGTGGAGTTTGAATGTTCTCCCTGTGCTTGCATGGGTTCTCTCCAAGTACTCTGGTTTCCTCCCACAGTCCAAAAACATGTATGTCAGGTTGATTGGTGAGTGCGTGTGGTTGTGTGTCTCTATGTGGCCCTGTGGTGGACTGGTGACCTGTCCAGGGTGTGCCCCTGTCTTTCACCCAAAGAGAGCTGGGATAGGCTCCAGCAGACCCATGTGACTAAATAGGACTAAGGGGATGTTTCAATGTTTCAAACTTGATGATGTATTAAAACTCATTTGTGTCCGATTCTGCAGCTGCACCATCTGTTCTGTAGACAAGGAACTTTCAGGGATGTTGCGTTATTCTGTATCTCATTTTAGCCAAAGACTGACATACTTTGGTTTCAAGACTAACTCAACTTATTCTTGTTTTGTGTGTGTGTGTGTGTGTGTGTGTAAACAGTGACACAAAGCGAATGGAGGAACTGTTCACCAGAAACCAGCAAATGAAAGAACAGCAGAGATTACTCACAGAGAACATAAAGACACTGGAAAACAGGTACTGATGTTACACATTAGGCTTTTGTTTAGTATTATAAACAATATAAGTGTGTGTGTGTGTGTGTGTGTGTGTGTGTGTGTGTGTGTGTGCATGTGTGCGTGTGTGTGTGTGTGTGTGTGTGTGTGTGCGAGAGAGAGAGAGAGAGAGGAAGAATCACTATGGCCGCATGAGACAATTAAAGGAAGTTGGTAAATGCCAAATAAACAGTCTAATAGAGCCAAAGTTGTGAAACACAATCAGATACCATTAGCCACCATTCTGAACCAGAAAAGCCTGTAGCAGTAAAACCCCTGACTGAACTCAGTTATGGTGTGTTGTGTGTAAGTAAGAGGAAAAGTGATATTTCTTTTTCAAAGCTTCAACAGTCCTTCCTTAGTGGTTTGGTAAATGTGTTTTTAACTTCAACATCTGATCAAGTCATCCTTTCTACACATAGCACATTTCATACAATTAATGCAGTTCAAAGTGCTTTTCAGTGGACATCACAAACAATTTGGGTTGTGTTAGTTGTGTTTCTGTTGTTGCATATTTCCCTGCTGCCTGTGTAGGCTGAGGGCGGGGCTGTGTGACAGATGTACAGTAACTCAGGAGGTGGCCAAGAAGAGACAGAAAGAATTCGAAGCTTCACAGATACAGACTCTCCAGCACATCTCTATAATGGGTACTCTATTCTGTTATGTGTGTCTTCGTAATCAGAGATCCAAACATCCATCAGTTGTACACGTTTTTCATATTGCTTATCAGTCCTGCTTCCCAGCTCAAAAGTTTACTTTTAAATTCGTTCTTGATCTCTTTATTCCCTCCTATCAGTCAGTGTTTGCTTCCCACAGATTTTTTACAACTCCCTGTTCATGTTTGTCCATTTTGTTCTGTTTGTTTCTGAGAATGTTTTGTGGTCTGTTTTGTAGCAGGCGAGATGAACAACCTCAAAAAGGAAAATAAGAGACTTAGAGATGAGATCAGGAACCTGAAAGCAGCACTCGAGTGAGTATATGTTGTTTGATTTTAACATTTGCAGATGAGTGAACTTCCATCTTCTGTCACGAAGAAATTTTAAAGAACATTTTCTCATTTTTGGTATTAAGATAAGTATTAGAAATAGTCAATGCAGCAGATGTGATCAGTGTTTTTGTTGTTTCTGTAGCAAATTTTTAGCATTAATACCATTTTTGCATATTAAAATATACACTGCAAGTCTGCATGCACATGCCCACATGTTGACGCTGATTGTGGCCTATCTAAAACATGTGTGTGTGTGTGTGTGTGTGTGTGTGTAGCAGAGGTCACAGCGACCAGTCCTCCAACAGCAGCATTACCACAGAGATCAAAGCAAACAGCTCCCCTGACCTTTCACCCTCCTCTGTATCTGTGGGCCTAAACAACACTGCAACCAGCAGGGCCAGCCACCAGCCATCAGATGGCGATGTTGCAGTGAAAGCTGAGGCTGACCAAAGAGCTGAAGGTGAGGATGAAGAAGAGTTTGTTTGCTGGTTGTTATGGTCTTGCTGCTAAAGAGGCTCATGTTTTCTGCTTTTTATCAAACAGAAACTGAACCCAGATATGTGAGAGCGATGAACAAAAGCCAATTTGTAAGTTAAAGACTTTCATGTACACAAATATTTACATGCATTATTTAACATTTGCTCTGGTGCATGTGCATGGCAAAGAAAGATTCATATTCAGGAGTTAGATAAGAAGAGCAACACCATGCTCATATCTGCCCTGTGGTTCAGTAGATGGTTAGCTTAGCATTAATAGTGAACCCTGGGGAAAACAGGATGAATGGCTCTGTGCAAAAGTAAGAATGCAGCTGCCTACCAACAACGCTAACACTTTATATCACTTTATATTGTTGTTTGTCTTAATCTTTAGGTTTAAAGTTGATTGGAGTTCTTTCGGACAGATACCTGTTTCCCTTGTTTCCAGTCTTTGTCTTAAATGAAGCTAATGTCTCCTGGCTGTAGATTCACAGATGAGATGTGGTATCAATCTTATCTAGCTTTGAATAGAACTATTACTGTAGTTTATTTAATAATAGCAACACACATGGTCGGTTTCCCTCTCACAGGAGTCTTTCAAGCCTCTTTTGCTGTCATCTCTCGTATCACCATCCTGGAAGACAGAACACAGCATAAGAGACAGGAGGTAAGACACAGGGATGGGTTGAGGCTTCATGCTGATCTAAAAGATCGAGGGCAGTCTTCTCATTTGACTCATATTATATATTCCCTTACATTAGTCAGTACAAAAAAGTTATCACCTTACTGTTGCTAAGAAATGCAATATTGCCTAACACTGCGGTTTAATATCCTGCACACTGTAACTTCTGCCTCCCTGTGTGGCCTCCATTTTTCAAAACTTAAAGACTTCGAAGTGTTGAAGCACTGGACCAGCGAACCTCTGTCCCTCCTCACCCTCTCCTCCTTAAGAATGTTTCTTCGGCAGCTGGTGGAGAAGTGAACCACAGTAGACATGTGCTCCATGCTCCTGTCCCCTGTCGTCCTCAACCAATCAAGAGCAGCCCTGTTGCTGTCCCATGGCCTTTATCTGAGTCCTGTGACTGGGTTAGTGCAGCTGCCGCGAGCACCGGCCTGCTAGTGCAGTCCTCTTCCAAAAAAACCCCATCACAGTTTCCAAGCATAATCCCAACTAACCAACACACTAGCCCTAGTAGGCAGGTTTTTGGATCTCCTTGGCACAATCAAAGCACCCCTCATCCCATTGTTAAAGAACCAACTGTGGTGTTCAGGGTGAGGAATGTGCATGAGCATGTGGAGAGTCAACCTAAGCCCCAGGAAAAAAAAGAAATCCTGTCATCCAAGAGTGAGAAGATCTCGGAAGGGCTTAGAGAAACATACGAAGGGCCTCTGGACCTATCAGATCGAGGAAAGTCCAAATCAGACCAAGCACCAAGTGATTCAGCTTTGGCCTTACAAGAGGGAGAGAGAGCACAAAAGAGTCCTGAGAGAGATGTGAAGGCAAATCCTTCTGCACATGTACCAGTATCATCACCGTCACCTGTCGCCCCATCCTCATGCTCCTCTCCACCACCAGTCAAAGAGGAAGAACCTATCAGTGATCTTAACCACAAGGTAATTTTAGGCCTTTTGTCAAGGCAGTACATGGCATTTAGGCTAAAGATGGGACAGACAGGAATTATGATATGATGTTTTCAGCAGGTGATTAAAGAGCAGGAGGAGAAAGAGGAACTGAATGGAATGACAAGCCAAAGCAATGACAAGAAGGTTCCTGTCCTCACTATATCATTACGTCCAGGTAAAAGACTCCGATTCATATGTTTGTGGCTCCATGTGTTTACTATGTACAGCTGAATAATACAGTGTTTTTGTAACAGTAGTGGTGTTGGAAACTCTGAATTCTGCTCGGCAAAAGCAAGACTCATTATCATCAAATGGCAAGGTGAGGTAACAAAGCTGAGTTCTAGTTTATTTTCACTTGGAATATAAGATTCTTTATAATGTAAAACCCTTGGTCTTCCCTCTGCTCCATCACAGGCATCATCGCCAGCAGTTGAGCTGAGAAGCAGCTCGGATGAGCAGGAGAAGGAGAGTATGTCAAGACAAGAAAGCACTCAGAGCTGCAAGAGGAAGAGGGCGTCTGATGAGACAGAGCCCGACCGAGACTCAGACACTCAGTAAGCATCAGTTCACATTTCAAGTCCTTAAGTGACTTTAGACCTCTCTTTCTTTTTTCCTCTCCCTCTTGGGTATGGTCTTCAAATCAAATCACATTTCCAAAGCTTTGTTGATAGACTTGTTTTTACCGCAGTGGTCCACATTAATTTCTCTTCCAGTTGTATTGAGCCATATAATATTCAGTAGATGTCAACTTAATGGGATATGTGAGTTTTGCATTGTGATGAGAAGATACTGTGGATACTTCTATCTTACTTGATAAATACCACCAGTAGCCTGTTAGCATAGCTTTGAACCAAGACCAAGGCAACAAACAGCATTAGTTCTATATAAGTCATTTGGATGTACGTTTAACCAACTCGTGTCTGTGGACCAGTTCTTAGAAATTCCTCTTTGTAGAACTCTCAATTACTGTCCCTCTACCCACCTACTTCATTCTCCCCATTACATATTTTTGTATATGTACAAAACTAACCCTCATAAAAATCCCATTTTGTGGGCACTGTTGCTTCCCCACCTGGAGGACCTGTTTGGAGGAATTTGCTTTTTTTCCTCACAGACATCCAGCATGAAAAGAAAATCAAGATCTTTGTAAGAACTGATGAAAAGAACCCCAGCTAAAGAGGATCATGTCACAGGGTTGACAGACTCTGCCTTTTTTGTCCTCTTGGGGACAGTGCAACAAGCTGAAAAACAGAAGAGAGAAAAAACACTGACATATCATCACTTTATAAAGTTGAACAACTATAGAAAATGGTGGAATATTTACAGTAAGACGCAGGGTTTGTGTATTTCTGGCCACCATATAAATGTATAGCTTAATATTCATTCTCCTTTTTGTTTCCAAACTTAACTTCTAAATGCCACACTGTGTTCACTGTCAGTAACTTTGATCATCTGCTGTTTGGTGCTGGGCAGGTACTGGACAGTGGTTTTTAGAGCAGAGAACCAAAACAGAGAAGCTGTGGGTTGTAAAGTCAAAATGTGACTTAGAGAACGCTAAAAGTCACCACAAAGCAGAAGGGGACATCAGAGTTGATGACAATTCTCTGTGGGTTCATCACAAATATGAATTTGATCCACTGCTAATTGACAGTTTTGTGTAGAGCATGTTAAGTATACAATTATTCTGTAAGCATAGCACCAGTTCCTCTAGTGAATGAAGATAAAAGATGAAGGATGGGAAAATAGATTACAATTGTAAAAAAAAAAAAAACTTAAAAAGTCAGTGAGGCAATGAGTACTTTCAGACAGTTTTTCCATGACTTAGCGGTACTTCCTTTATTTGCTACTAGATGCAAATCCTTCAAAGCATTTTTAAACCACAAAACAATGTACCGTGCTGCTTCATTATTGTTGTCATAATTTAGTAGTTATTGTGTTTTCAAAAACTGTTAAATTTCTAGCTACAGCTAAAGAAATCAGAACATGCTTACTGGGACATTCCAGTATTACATTTTTCTCCCCCATTCATCCATTGGCTCTCATTGCGTAACCTGCGGAGGGACAGGTTGCTTTATGTTATGTAAACATCAAATTCTGTTGATTCTTTTGGTTGGTTAATAATGCAAGTTTCCATATATATTTCCTCAGTCCAAAATAAGAATTTAAATAAAACTCTCTGACATTAGACTCTTTGGTTTGAATAAAGCATTTCCAAATGCCATTAATCAGCCAAAGCCTCGACCTTGGCTGAGGCTTAATGGTGGATGTTTTGTGCTTGGAAACGTATTTTATCATTCTGTTAGCCACATTCAGCTGTTTGGTATAGCACCAAGCCACATGCAGTTTGAAAAGTCACACATTTTACAATACTCTCCACCCTGAAAATGGCCAACTGAAGACAAGTGCAACAACAGTTTTTTTTTGTAGAAACTTATGAAATAAAGGCTTCATAACTAACTTCTGAGTTTTAAGTAGACATTGGTGATTCACATTAAAAGTAACTATCCCAAGAAATAAAAATGTAAGGAGTTTTTACTTGTCTTAGAGCTAATTAAAGCAAACCAGAGTTAAGATGTTATCCTGTCAATACCTAAAACTAGTCTTCCTCTGACACACTATTCCTGTTTGATGTAACATTTATAGATATTTCACTTTCCTGGCATTGCCATCAACACCCGCCTATTTTTACCATAGACCCCACCATCTCACCTCAGTCTGTCTTGAGTGACCACAAAGAAAAAACAGAAGAGAAAACACGTTTCTCTTCCTCTTTTTCATTTTCAGACTGCACATATTTTGCAAGTATTAAGTTTCCACTTACAGCTGTGACAGTTCATGTGAAGACAGATGGAGAGAGGAGATAAAAACCAAGTGATGGAGGCAGTTAAATGACCTACACTTGTTGTGACACAGCGCTGTACAGGCAGAATAACATTATATTTATGTAAAATATAAGGCTTATTGTTCCTTCGTTTTCAAAAGTGTGCACTTTTATTCGCTTTAATGATCACTGCATCGTCTGCATTCCTAATGCTGTTATATCGATCTGTACTGTCTCTGTCATGTCTCTCTCATGCCATTAGAGTCCATTAAGTACAGTACTTGGTCAATGGTCAGTGGACAAAATGGCATGTCCCTGCCATTTACATCTGTTAATTAAAATGTATGGCATGTCCCTGCCATTTACATCTGTTAATTAGTAGATCACTGTGAGACTGTAAATGTAATGTTCGGTGTACAGGTGTATTTTTATAGAATTGTATACCACACACTTAGAAACTGTTTTATGAATGCATAACTTCTGAGGCTGAAATAAACGCCTGTTCATGAACGTTGCTCCTGCGGCTTCTGCTTCATCTCATTCATCACATTATTAGTATTGTCATATTAATGCAAACTACAACACTTTGTACCTATATAGACTAAAAGTTAATATACTGCTCAAAAAAACTGCAGCAAACAAACTGCACAGTGGATCTTCATCGAGTTAAGTCAAATTAGTCAAATCTTTACTAATGTACATTAAATTATTTGTTCCGAACTAAATGAGAGTTAATGGAAACCAAAATCATCAACTAATGGAAGCTATATTTAAAAGCGCTCTGAAAATCAAAGTGAACATTTTAAATTCATTAGAGTTCACTTTAATTATTTCTTTGTTGTATTTGACCAGCATGAAAAAGCGAAAGAAATGATGAATTGGCCTCTTGTGAGCGCACAGCCCTGCTACCAGCTACCCACATCCTCCATCATGTTCCACTCTCCACA
The DNA here is from genome assembly GCF_900324485.2 of Mastacembelus armatus. Taxonomy (NCBI): domain Eukaryota; kingdom Metazoa; phylum Chordata; class Actinopteri; order Synbranchiformes; family Mastacembelidae; genus Mastacembelus; species Mastacembelus armatus. Next base: position 20,110,075 of record NC_046639.1, on the reverse strand, counting down.
CAAACCTGAAAGCTTAAATAAAAACTTGTATCTTTTCAAACCAACCATTTAGTTTGTATATGGGGTAACATTCTTTGCTTAGCTTACACTCTAAAAATACTTCATGCAAAGAGGAATTATTGCCAGATCAACTGGGAAGTGTGTAACGCTTAAAATTTAAAATAGGCACAATATCCAGGAAATGAAGAAAGAACAGAAAAAACACACCTGTCAGTATATTTGTATCTCAGCTGTTTCGATGCTGTAATTCTCAGTGTAATAATTGACTTGAGCTCGACCTGCTTTATTTTCCACCCAAAAGTTCGCATAATGACTGAAAACACACACACCAGGCAACGTCAGGTCATCTGCAGCTGGTAACAGCTGTTAAACACGGTCTTTCTCTTTATCCCCCATGCTGGGATTTTTATCTTGTGTTATCCTTCACTATTCTACCTTTCTCTCTTTTCTCATCTCATTATAACATCCTCATCTGTCTGCCCCTCCCTCCCTTTCTCTATCAACACAGCCCAGGTTTCAGAGGGAACTTGGTCTCTAATCCTGGCTGATGATTAAGGATTAGAGTTGAAGAGCTTGGAGCTTTCTCTGCTGCGTTATTGCCGAGCTGCTGTTGTGGCCTGGGGCTGAACTGCCCACACCTTCCCCCTCTGCTGCCTCCACCCAGAGGACGCGCTGAGCTGTCAAACCATTTGAATAAATGTTAGAGCTGTCCTGCACACTATGCAAATCTGTCCAACACATCTCTGTCCCCATCAATGTATCAATCCTTCCCTCTATCATGATACCAGCAGGGACATAAAGGAGTCTTCACCACTACATATCATGGTTTATCTGTTTGAGATTAGGGGAGAACTGTCCCACTCATTTTTAAAGCATGCACTTTAATACACCATCCATCCATTCACCGGGTGAGAGGCGGGGCTAACGCATAGAGACAGACAAACATTGGTTCACATTCACACCTGTAGAGGTCACCTGTCATCGCTAAATAGATAAGCAGTATGCGTAAAACCCACTTTTTTTTAACGCTTAGTTGTAATTTTGGCACAGAAAACTTTCCTTTTAATGAAAATGAAACAAAGAAAACAGCTGATTTAAAAAAAAAAAAAAAACGACAGCGGCTGCGTCAGCCGGTGAAACTAAGATTGTGACTGGTGTGAGCTTGTTCCCCTTTTCATCCGCTCGATCAGACTCGCACAGCTCAAACTTCCTCCTGTGAGTCCAGTGCGCTGCGCTCTGACGCTCGTTCACATCTTCATCCTCACCCAAAGCAAGAAGGCGCTGCGAAGGCATGGAAAGAAAAAAGAAATGAGGAATACTGGGTCTTCTGTCATCTCAATCTAAAAGCTCATTTACAACCGTCATAAACCAAGAGTCGAAGTGAGTGGGTGACGCGGTAAGTGCCCTCTTCATCTGTTTGCATGTGTGGAAAGGAAGGAGCCTGAAAGATGCAAGAAGAACGGTGATTGGTAATAATTAATGTAATAATTCATGTCTTAGACCAATTTAGAAAAGAATAAGAAAGTTCTACGTTGATATTCAACAACTAAATGCAAGTACAGTAGTTTTACAACAAGGATGTTCAGGAAAGAGGAACTCTAAGGGGTCTGAGCTGAAACAACCACCGCCTAGACAAACCAAATGACATGGGGACCCGAGCAAGAGTGAAAACAGTCGACAGTGAGATTGTTTGTCAGTAGTCACATGCTTTGGGCTCTTTCAAGAGATGTTATAATTTAATGTTACATCTGTGTTCAGCTCTGTGTTTGTGTGTGTTGGGGGTGAGGGTGCAGTTTGTATTTTTAGACTGCCCAACCACATAACCCAGGAACTAGTTTCTCTTGAGAAGGCTATAGTTTCTGTTCTGTTCTTTGTTCTTCCAGTAAGGTTAACAGCCTGGACCGTTTCCCATATTATATACTTAAACACCTTTTTGCAGACAATATTAGTGTGTGCATTGCAGAAATGCCCATGTCACATTATACTGGCAGCTTTTGTAAAAGTCGGACTTCAACAACCGCTTTGGCCTGCTTCTCACTAAATGCTGTAAAGAGAACAGGAAAGGGTTTCTGCAACCCTAAATATTCAAATTACACAACTTCCATGGTTGATTGCTGGAGTGTTTCTTGCATTCACAGAGCAGCAGAATTTGAATTTTGAGGTTAAAATCCCTTTTACTGTAAAAGATGGTCAGAATAATAAACCGACTTACCAGCGCTTTAATATGTATAAATGTAAAGCCTTGTATCAGATCCTCCTTTAGGTTAATGAAGCCTACAGCTTAACCAGCATGACTATTTTCATTTCATCAGTTCCTCCGCTGAATTTTTTTTCTTCTTTCAGTCAATAAAATGTGAGTAAACAAGCTGATGCTTAAACTTCTTGAGGCCCTGGAGTCAAATGTAAACAATCCAAACTTTACAATGATATAAAACAGAGAAAAGCAGAAATCCCCATATTTTTAGGTTCTGGACCAAGAACTGTTTTGACGTTTTTGTTTAATAAGAAATGAGTAATAGGTTATAAAAATAGCTGCTGATTTGTTTTCTATTGAGTAACAAAAAACTGTTAATCACTGAAAATTGTTGCAGCACTAGTCACAGCTGCATTACTGCCATTGAGTCATAAAACCTACATTAGTAGAAAACAATGTAAATTTGCAGAGAATATCTGTAGTTATAATTAGATGTATGTATTCTTAAGAAACATATATTTGTATGTGTCATAATTTACTTTCATGGTAAAAAAAAAAAAGACATCAAATTTAGTTTTATATGGTTAAGTAGTAAGACTACGCTGAGATTGATGCACCGTGTAGTCCAGAGGCTTCTGGTTTGTTAAGTAACTTATAAAAAAGTTGAACAAAAAACCCTGAGGCTGTGAAACAAATTTGTTCCTTACTTTATATCTGTCTGGTGTCCTGTTAGTTGCATGCCATGCTGGCAGGTGATGTTGTTATGGCCTGAAGCAGTCCCAAACAGATACACAGACAGCTTGGCAGGCTTTTCACAACCTACAAAATGAATATCTGAACAAAAAAACATCCCTTACAGCGGATCACTCATGAATTATTTGTGCCTTCTGTCTGTTGAATGCTGCTTTTGGCTGTGACATGTTGTATGTGCAGAATATGGGAAGCTGGAAAAAAAAAACAGGTCACATGTGGCATTCAGCTGCACAGCCTGGTACCTGCTCACTGCATGGACATATTGCCCAGATACAGGTCTGTTGACCTGCAATATGTGAGTTATGGATTTATTATAACTAGGATAAAGGTGTGACATGCCAGTTTGTAATGCTGAAATGCCTGTTTGAAGAGTTTGAGCCTTCTTGTTGTGTTGTGTCAACCAAACATAAATGTCCATTTGTTATCCACATACTGAAACCTTGTGCTGAATGTACCTGAATACACTGCCTGGTGTTCCCAGTCACTCATTTGCATGTTATGATAAATTTTGATCCTTCTGAAATGGGCCTTTATAAGATGGTAACAGATTACACAACGATAGATGGGACCTCAACTTTTTATTTTGATTATTTTTTATTGTTTTTGCACATTTAGGATAAATTCTTCAACCGTGATAATTTTTTATACATTTTTGTTCTTGAGCTGCACATTGTTATGTTATGGTCGGTCCGTTTGAGGTTGTGATCACTACACTACAGTTCGGAATCATGCTTCCTTCTGTTTTGTCTTCTCCACCATCCATCTTAATAAAATTACTAAACCTATTACTTATTTATGTCTGGTCTATCAGTTTGATCAGGAATAGAGACCAAGGCTGAGACTTAATGCTGCTCTTTTTAAATTTTTTCTACTGTGACTGAGTGTTAGATCTGGTCAAACATTAGCAGCGCTGTACAGAAGTACAATGCTTCATTTAAAGTTTTGACATATTAAATAGCCCATGCTTCCTCTTTCACGTAAAAAGGTTGAAGCAAACTCTTGCTCAACCCACAGGACGTTTGCTGCTTCATCTGTACTTTATCTAATTTGAAATAGATAAACTTAACTAAGATGAGCAAACCGCACCAGTAGTACCAGCAGGGATGGATTACCGAACGAGGCCAGGGGCCCAGTGGGTCAGGTGGCCCTTCGACTATACTGTACAATGATGTAGGGATGGTTAACATTTCATTGGAAAGTCAAATCAAATGACGATTAAATGGCACAAAATTGAAAAAAAAAATAGATGCTATAAGATGAGTCTTATTCCTACAGAGAAGGGGGCCCATTGTCCTATAACCATTCATGATTATGCGCATGACATTTCTTATTAATCCAGTCATTTAACTCTGTACAAGAAACCAAATAAGGGTATTCCCTAACATTCAGAACTGTTCTTTTAAGAGTCAGAAATTCACATTTAGGTTCTTTGACCAAATCTTGTGTGACCTCCCAGGTCACACATCTGATTTCACAAAAAACCAATTCTGTCCCACAGTGAGGATTTCAGAGCTTTACACTTTATTGCTATTGAACAACTGAGTTGGTGATGATGTAGACTTGGGATTTCCACCATGTGATGGGATATTTCTTTTGAAATCATTTAAAATACTTGAGAAATTAACACACACGATTTCAGTGACAGATTGTATGGAGCCAGAGTCAATATGTTGAAAATAGTTGAACATAATTTATGTTATTTAACACGCATGAATTGTGTAGCGTGACAGGTCTATTTTTAGAGATATGTGGTTTGGACACTGCCATGACAAGAAGATGAGAACAAACATGAGAGAAGAGAAACACAAGCAAAGAACTGAAACTGTCAGAGTGGTCAGAACATAAGCAATTTCTCATAGATTTATCTTTCATATCCCTGATGACTGAGAAAAAGCTGAGACTGGCATAAAACATTCTTTACCATGGCGTCCGTCTTTTTATGGAAAACTACTTATGTACTTTTGATATGCAGAACACTTGGTAGTTAATGAAACCAGATTTTTTGTATTACACGCTGGCTTTTCATTCACTCGTGTTGTGATTTATGGGGGTTGCCTCAGTAAAAAATGAGTTCTAAATTTATTTATTTCTGGGAGCGATGATTTGCTGAGTGTTGTAAAAAGGAGAAATGTTGATCAGTGAGTTTTTGGAATGCTGGAATATTTTTAATGTTTGAACAGACCCAGGTCAGCTGTTTCCCCCAGATTATCCTTATTATGCTAAGATACCTGTCTGAAAACAAGCTGTATTTTGTGATAAATTATCTCAGCATCTTCATTACTGCTGCTACCAGCATCCCACTGTGCAGCATTATGAAGCTTTCATCCACATCCACCTTTTTAACTGGATTGGTCCCACTAGATTTGCGACAATGGAAGTTTGATAAGATATGTTTTTTGTCCTGCTGCCACTTGAATAGATTCTGATCTTTACTTAGGTTCTATGAAAGTAATGATGAGACTGCTGGCCTGAAGTAACGTGCTATCAGCAGTCTCATGCTGATCTCTATTTTGCATCAGTGTAAATATGTCATGGAGCTGTGTCTGTCTGTGACTTGTAAGGGGAGTATAGATTTAAATAGAATAAAAGCTTTCATTGATTTAAAGAGGAAGAATGTTTGGAACAGAGAGGAAAAGGAAGCAAACACATTAACACAACAAATTCTGACCTCAAGAGCACCAGAATGTCCTTTCTCTAAATATTCAAATGAAACTTTTTTCCGGTGTTGACTGACTGGCTCCAGGGCAATACACCAATGATTATGGCAATGACTTAACTCACTAAAAGAATTAAGGTCAGTGCTGTTGTTGCTGTCACATCTGACTCAAAATTGATATCTATTACCTATCAGATGTAGGTTTGGTTATTTCACAGTGTCATGTAACCTCTGAAACCATAGTTGTAACAGAGCTCTCCTATTTATTGCTTACTTTGTGTGCAATAGTTTCCTCCTCTGAGCCGAAGAGAAGTAGGTAACACAAAAACTCTCACTTCTGACCTTGTGGAGCCACGTATGCAAATACACTATGATACAAAGAGAAAACACTGGTGTTAAAGATGGACAAAGGGGCCTTGTGTTCGAATATTTATTGGCTGCAATAGTTAAAAAAGACCTTGCAGGGTTTGTTCCTGGAAGATCTTAATAGTGCTGTTGCTACATAAGAACTGAAATACTTTTTCAGCTACTGGGCTGTTGAATTTTTTAAAAACATTAAGTCTAAACCAGCATCAATAATAAAAAAAAAAGACTGCAGAAACATGCAGCAACTCAAGAACCACATAGTCCTGATCACTCTGTGAGCTGCCTCAGGCATATTTTTCTTCTCGATCTTCCCCTTGTCGCAGTGGTTGTACCATTTGCACACCATTCTCTGTCAAATGTAACAGATATTCTAACGTGCATTTACAGTTTCTGTCACCTAAAACTGGGTTTGGGTTAGGGTTATCTCATCTCTGTGCCACAGAGTTCCATGTGTCAGCTCGCAAACAGATGCACAGATGACTAGAAGTTTTGAACACCTCATATTCTCTGTGTAAAGATGGGATTAATTAAACAGTATTGCTGATACAAGGAAAGGCCTAGTTTTATATTCACTCCTGGTAATGTATTAAAGCACAGTGTGTTTTGTAACATTCAAAGGTCATTTAATATTTTAATGGTTAGCAGATTAAGCGTCTATTCATCATTTGTTGACAACCTTGAACCTGTGGGTTTGGAAAGTGTGCTATGAACACAGGAAGTTTTTGTGTTACCAACAGATTGTAAATAATTTACAGGAATCTATTTCATAAATGCTATTCTTTAAATCAAAATCTCTTATTATACTACATATGTAGTCTATTTTCAGTAGTTACTCAGTGTGATCCTCTATTATCTGCAGTCTTGTCTTATTAATGAAGTTGCTTGATGGCTTTAGGTCATGTTCATGCTGGTCGCCATAGCCCTTATGCCTCGTTGTTTCTTGCTGTCTTCTTGCAGAAGGCATCATGGGCTGTGTGGGCTCAAAGAAGGAGCAGGAGCCTCTCAGCAAAGGGATGGGTAACGACGAGCTGCAGAACCGTGCACAGACTGCCCACTATGTCAAAGACCCCACCGCAGGAAACTCAAGCAAAGCTGTAAGCAGTAATGTTGTGACAGATTCAAGTATTTTTGCTTTGGGAGGTTATTTTCTCTGTGGAAATTTGGATTTCATAAGTGACTAATTCATGTAGTTAATGTAGTGGAATTACATACTTCCTCCACTGCAGTATAGTAGACATTTCATTTAATGCTTAAATAATATGATATTGAAAAACTGACTAGGTACAACACGTGAGTAAGGCGTCTTTCACCGTGTTACTGTATGTGGCCAAAAAGCAATGAACTTTTACAAATAAAAATGGACGCACGCTATTGCAGAAATGCCCTGACTTGAAATAAAGACGGAGAAAGATTAAACGTGTCAAATGCAGCTGGGTGAGCTACAGTATAAATCAGAAAACAACAAATTGTTTAACTGGCTTGTAACACAAATAACATTTCCTTATGAACATATTTCTGTGACTTGTTAAGCATTTGAATACTGACCAGACTGTGATCTGTGGTATGAGAAAAGTAGCAGTGCATGCTAAGTGTGGTTCCTCTGGCTATTGTTTCCTGTGTGCTTTCACCAGTGAAGAAAGCGGAAGTGACAGAAACAGAGCTCAGAGCAAAGGCCAACACCAAACAACTCACATGTACGATAATGTATAATCCCCAGTGTGGCTATCTGTCTGCATAGCACGCTGATTATACCTTTGTATTGATATGGCACTGTGAGCTGACAGTGGGAAACACACCACAAAAACCCAAACCTAAAGCAAAAATAGACAGCAACATTCTGAATAAAGATGATATAACAAAGTCCTTCATTCCTCCCTTCATTACAGTTTTTCTAGATGAATCTAAGTGTTGAATATACTGTATAAAATCAGAAAAATATAAGGCATTATTTGTTGAAATAAAAATTTCATTCATTTAAATGTTGTACATAACAATCCTGCATATTTCACACTACATGGACAGAGTAGAATTCAGGATTGTGTTGTCAGTCTCTTTAAAGTTTTCACCATTGCACAGGGCTCATAACAAATATTAAATCAGATCCACGTAAGATTGTTTAAAGATGCATTGTTCAATATTTTATACACACAATAGATCAGGTTATATATGTGTAATGTGACAGGAATTGCTTACAATCATGAGCCAACAGCCGTGAGTCAGTGTGCAGCTTTGATTGTAAGAGCTCATTTCCGGCAGCAGACTGGAAAAAGCTCCAAACATCCATGGTGCATTGCCTCTTCAGCACCAAACAGCAGATAGGCCAACTTAGCAACCAGCTAGTTGAACATTCAGCAGGAGCGGGTTGAGACCAGAGCAAATATCTGAGTGTTGTGTTTATATGGTTTTCCACATTCTACCTATAACTAAAAGTATCAATGCAGCTTTAATCAAAATAACAGATCAGAAATAAACACATGACTTATGAGCCCATGTATCTTTGATCTTCTCTCTACAGGGCAAAATGCCTTCCAATGCAAACACTTCGGATGGTGAGTGACAATGTTTGACATATTACTGTACCCCCATTCACTCCTCAGCCATTCAGTCATTCAGCCATTAGTACCTGTCAGCTAATAATGAACCACTATTGTCAGTGAATTGCAGTTGTATTTCTCACCTCCCACGTTGCACTTTCAACACCACAGAGTACATCAGTAAGACCAGGATTTTAAATAGTTGTCTAGTTAGAAGCAGACAATCGCTGTCTGAAGCTCAAGGCAACATATGAGAGTGAAAGAGGAAAGTCAGTGTGGGTCTGGAGTTATAGCCCGTCTCACTCCTTCATCACACAGACCTTCAGTTCACAGACCAGCTCTGCTGCTATTATCATCAAGCATTTAGGGCCTCGGTTACAAAGTCTAAGTAACATAATCTAATGTTAGTTACAAATACAGACACAGTTTAGACTTGTGCCCACTAAAAACAACAACATGCATACAAACCTCGCTCTCAATGGCATGTGCACAGTGTGACGTAGCAGTTCATTCAAATAAAAAACAATTGATGAGCCAAGAAAAGCAGGACTAGTTTCAGTGTCATCATTTTTGAATATTTTTTGCAAGCACAGAGATGTTTCCTCAGGTCATTATTTCTCAACGTTTCACCCTTTTGATAGAGTTACCTTCACAAAACATCAAAACTGGACATGTGACATTTTACATTGTTTCAGGACTTCTCTTGCTTCTCTTGCTATAGGAGAGAATATTGTCATGGCACTGTTTGACTATGAAGCCATTCATGAAGGAGACCTTGGCTTCAAGAAGGGAGATAAGCTGAAGATCTTAGAGGAGTGAGTAGACTATCTTTGTTGCTGTACCTTTTAGACAAAAAAAAAAAAAAAAAGGTTCACTGTGCTTCTGTAAAACATGTGGTTATCACTTCTAGCATGCTGAGAAATATTCACACTTGTGCATGTTTTCTTCGCTTTCTCTGTAGATCGGGCGAGTGGTGGAGAGCCATGCTGATCAGTACAGGTCAAGAAGGGTATATCCCCAGTAATTATGTAGCCAAAGATACCCTGGAAGCAGAGGAGTGAGTGTCCTCACATTTAAAACACACATTATATTTCAATGACAAAAAGTGAATATGAAATGATTTATGCATCTTGATCTAGAGAGGCTGTCAAATGAAATCACATTACATGAGCTACATAATATTACTACAAGTAGACTACTTGTAACTAGGTATAAGTATTTAATTTAGAAGGCTTTTTTTTACCCACAGTGCTAATGAACATGGGAACAAAGCACAGAATATAAATGGAAAATGAAATCTTGTATAAAAAGAGCCGTTGAGACGTTTCTGTACTAACTGATCAGCTTCCTGTTTTTGAGGTGGTTCTTTAAGGGCGTGAGCAGGAAAGATGCTGAGAGGCAGCTGTTGGCCCCTGGGAATAAAATGGGATCCTTCATGATCCGAGACAGTGAGACCACCAGGGGTGAGTAAAGCTCATCCACAAATAGAGTCCTATTCTTTTACTGTGGGAGTTTGAAAAATCCTGTCAGGTTTGACATTCCAAGCTCAGGAGTCATTGCTGTAACAAAAAGTATGACAATACTAGCACAAATTAATTTATGTCTTATAATTTGCACATTTTATATAACTGAAATTGCAGCAGGTGTCTTTGTTGCAATGAGTACTATAGGTTTTTTTCAGCAAACGAATTGTAATAAATCAAATGATTTATTACAATCATAGTGATCATAGTGGGGGATGATCGTAGTGGGGGATTGAAGCTGAAGAGTTGGAGTTGTTTCTATCAGGAGCTGTATGAGACTAAACCAGAGCCAAAAGGAGATGTCATCCCCTCTGCTGCCCCCAAGTGGTTAAAATATCTATTTTTGTTCATGAATTCTTAGGATTCATTTGGGCTGAATTCTTCAAAAGGATATAATGGGTAGATTAAAATGTTGCTCCACCAATTTAGACACAAATCAGTTGTATAATCTCTTCTGTGGCACTGGAAGGAGATTTCTAAAGATTAATAAATGAGTCCTTAAAGTTAAATCAGAGTCACCAATCAACATTTTAAAAGAAAACCAACATTGCATCATTGAAAATGTATATAAATAGCGTTTCCTGTGTTTGACCCATGTTCAAGACTAAAACTCAGGGCAGTAATTTTGATCCTCTATCTCTTGTAGGTTATTATTTATAGATTTAGGTGCAATACCAGTGCCCTCATGGGGCAAATGGTCACTGGCCACTTCTGTTCTCTTTTACCACAGGCAGCTACTCTCTATCTGTCAGGGACTATGATCCTCATGCTGGGGACACAGTTAAGCATTATAAGATCCGAACGCTGGACAATGGAGGATTCTACATCTCTCCCCGCATCACCTTCAACACACTGCAGGACCTGGTCAGCCATTACAAGAGTGAGTTCCCACTGTGTGTTTTAGTACTCTGCCTCCATTATGACAAGTGTGGATGGAGCAAATGAAAAATACCAAGTCATTAGGGACTAGTCATTAGTTAAGTTTATCACAGTTAATGGTCTCAGATAAGAGTAAGTTAAGTTGCGTTTGAGTGAAATTACTCTATGACACATTTTCAGGTCATGACTAAATTGGTAAATTGTGTTGCTCTTTGAATGGTCATAGCATTTTTATTTTTGCCCAATTTATTTTGAATTAATATATGGAAATATATTTACTCACAAATAACAACATAATTCCAATATACACTGTGTAAAAACACTGGATAAAAAAAAAACAAACTACTATGATGTCGTAACATCAGGATTTTTTTTTCTTCTTATTCTAGAGCAGGGAGATGGCCTCTGCCAATCCCTGACCAACCCATGCATCAGTCCCAAACCTGAGAAGCCATGGGAGAAAGATGCCTGGGAAATCCCAAGATCATCGCTCAAACTGGACAAGAGGCTCGGTGCCGGCCAGTTTGGAGAAGTCTGGATGGGTGAGAGAGACCAGAATCATTTTCGATTTCTGATAAGATGGAGATTTGACGGAGACAGAAATCTAAGTTTGTTTTCTAATTGTGTTTATTCTTTTGTTTAAAGCTACATACAATAAGCACACCAAGGTAGCAGTGAAAACCATGAAGCCTGGCAGCATGTCAGTCGAAGCCTTCTTGGCAGAGGCCAATCTGATGAAGACTCTTCAGCACGACAAACTGGTGCGACTCAATGCTGTGGTCACTAAGGAGGAGCCCATCTATATCATCACTGAGTACATGGAGAAAGGTACAGTGTGTGTGTTGCTAGTGTTAACACCTAATTTAGAAAAACAAATCAAATGAACACAGTTTTGAACTTGCCAGTGAAAAGAGCACTTGAGTTCATCTGCCTGTGCTGTTAAATTGCTTGATTTTAGTTTTTTTCATATTGTATATTCTGTACATGGCCCGGACTCATTTAGAGATCTTCTAATATCACCAGTCAAGCATACTGGATCAACCTTTGTCGAGACATGTTTTTAAAGGATATCTGCAGGACATCACCGATATTTTGTTTATAGTGAGCATGTGTCTGTTTATAACAAGGATGTGACTGTTGCTCTGAGCTTTACCTGTGTTTGTTGATGTGTGTGTGTCTGTGTGTTTACAGGTAGCTTACTAGATTTCCTAAAGAGTGATGAGGGAAACCGTGTCCCACTCCCTAAGCTCATTGACTTCTCTGCCCAGGTGAAACTCATTTTACCATTCCACACATTACAACCTGCAAGACCAGATCCTCTGGTTGTTTGACTTTCAAGCTTTATATCAGTGTCTGCAATTCAGTGAAAGTGACTTGTGTTGCCAAGTATAATGACCCATACTCACACTTTGTGCTCTGTATTTAACCCATCCCAAAGTGCACACACACAGCAGTGAACACACACCGTGAACACACAGTCCCCTGGGGGTCCGGTACCTTGCTCAGGGGACACACCTCAGTTGTGTTATTGAAGGGCGCTGGCTATTCACTCCACCCCACCAACAATTCCTGCCGGTCCTGTGCCATTTATCTTAGTCAGTTTGTCCTTTGGTATTTGTTTAATTCCTAAACTCCTTGTTTTTTTTGTTGATGATACATGTCTATGTTGCTAATGTCTATTTCATTAACATGGTGGCTCAGAGAAATAGACAAAGACAATATTGACTAGAAGAAAAACACATTTGGTTGCTTTGGTTGTTTGATTCTGCTACTTTTTTACAAATTCACTTACTACAGAGAACTACCTTCTGATACTTTACCATTCACCTATGTCTGTAGATTGCAGAGGGTATGGCCTACATTGAGGAGAAGAACTACATCCACAGAGACCTGAGAGCCGCCAACATTCTGGTCAATAAGGCCTTAGTGTGCAAAATCGCTGACTTTGGCCTTGCTCGTATCATTGAAGACAATGAGTACACAGCCAGAGAAGGTACGAATGGCATTCATCGTCACATGTTGTTCAGCCAGGTGTCAACAGCAGGAGGGATTCAGAAAATGAGGAACTTATGAAATGGGAAAAGTCACCATTTCATCCAGTTCATAGGAAATTGGTTTGTGTCAGAAAAAATAGCTGAGAGTGAAAATATGAGTGACTTTCTGTATGAATGACCAACGGGAAGCTTGTAGGCACTGACATTAGGAGCCAAGTAATGTCAATAACAATGTCAACATTAGTTTAAAATTTTCAATTTTTTCCAATTACCAGGGGCCAAATTCCCCATCAAATGGACAGCCCCTGAGGCCATCAACTATGGCTCTTTCACTATCAAGTCTGATGTCTGGTCCTTTGGTATCTTGCTGACTGAGATTATCAGCTATGGCCGCACACCATACCCAGGTAAGAGGACTATTAAAAACAACAAGGATGTTGCACTTGCAGTACAGAAACTTTGTCCATTAATTCTCCTGCACCTGGTTTAAAATGCTCTTCATGAACAAGGTGTAGTAGTAATATAACAGCACATATCAGTGGATACTACTTAAATCCTGAAAGTCAACTTGGCTTTTCTAAATTTTATATATTTGCATGAATTTGATTATTCACAAATAAGTTATACATGGAAATGTGTTTCAAAATGTGAAGTAAAAAATGATTCCCACAGTGAAACTACATTACTGAAGGCATGGACAGGACAAACCAGGGGGACCTGGACCTGATAAACAAAGTGAAAGAGATTTGTTGTCTGAGTATCATGACTGTCTGTACAAAGTTTCATGGTAGTTTCATGGTAGTTTAGATATTTCAGTCCGTCAAAGTTATTACGTAACACTGCCATCCACAGCCAGTCATATAAAACCAGTACAATATCTTTCTCATTTATGTATTTATAGTTGTATTATTTTATTTCATTTATTTTTATTTTCTATGCAGTCTTTTTTAACCATTTATGTGGTCTTGTTGTCAGGAATGACCAACCCAGAAGTGATCCGTTCCCTGGAGAAGGGCTACCGAATGCAGCGCTTGGAAAGCTGTCCCTCTGAACTCTATGAAATCATGCTGGAGTGCTGGAAGAACAAGCCTGAGGACCGTCCCACCTTTGATTACCTGCAGAGCGTCCTAGAGGACTTTTACACAGCCACGGAGAGCCAGTACCAGCAGCAGCCATGAGACTTAACATGCACGATTTGCTGTTACAGTACTGCTACATTCAGACTTAATAGAGTCCACTTTTTACAAACATATTTTATCTTTAGCATTCTCTTTTTCTTTGTTTCTCATTCACACACACACAATGTATAGTAACAAGGGACTGTACAAAAATTATTGGGGAAGGCAAAAATTCTGCATCTTTTTATAGCTCGGCCCTATTTAACATTTGGGCCTTTCTCATTTTGAATTACAACATTTTAAAGTAATATATCAACAGTAGAGTAAATGAGGGATGTGAAATAGAAATACAAATACAATATAAACAGAACTGTTTATTATTACTGTTATCAATATTATGACAACACAATCCTACCTCGTATTTAGGTCAGTGGCACAGCACAGTAATTACTGTCTAATCATGATCTGTAGGTTTGGTTTATAAGCGCATCTGTATCAGCTGAACTGCATATTTATCACAAAAACTGTCCCATAAACCATTTTGCAGTTTTGTAACTCAGTATTGATTAGTGCATGATGTGTACAGTGATGTGAGGTTCTAATTTTTAAAATGACCCACAAAAAAGAGGTGGGGGTCCAGGGGGTCCAGGGTGGGATCCACCCTCTCAGATCACCAGTCCCTCCCAGGGCTGAGGGGATTGGCCACAGGGGTAGATACATTCATGTCTTCATATTCATACAGGCAATTCTAGAGTCACCAATCAACCTAACCTGCATGTATTTGGACTGTGGGAGGAATTCAGAGAAACCCTGCATAGACATGGGGAGAACATGCAAACCCCACACATAAAGATCCCAGGGTCAAAAGGGATTCAAACCTGGCACCTTCCTGCTGTGAGATGACAGGGCTAACCACTGCACAAAAAAATGCTTCACATAATTTATTTTTACTGTTAATGTACTCATTTGGCTTTACTACAGATGTACATGTAATGTGGATCACTGTATTGTGACAAAGCTGTAAATCTGAAACCGTGAACTGATGTTTAATACTGTCTAGACTTAATTTCAATATATGGGCCTTTTTTGTCCCTCCTACCTTATAATTTTTGTATAGTCCCTAAAATCCAATCACCTTTGAAGGTTTTCTCCATAAAATTTTAAATATGCAAGAGAAGTATTGTAAAAGCCTAACTGTAACACACACACACACACACACACACACACACACACAAGTGCTATTTTATTACAGAGATGCATGTTCTTACTAGAAAACAAATGTTATCCACCTGAAAGCAGCCACATGTAAATGACTTTAGCTGTTATGCTCCAGCACCACATTGTGCATCTATCAAAGGAAGGTAGAACTACAACACAGATGTTCACAATGAAATGTGTGTTCATTTCTGATAATACTGTGTTGTTATTGACCATTCAGAAAGTAAAGCTGTAAAATGTAGTGTTTTACATTATGAAAGAAATGTGGATACTGTGGACTTTGTAAAGTGCAAGAAAAATTATTATGCTAAAAATTTCTATTTATATCTCATATAATAGATATCTTCCATTATTATTGCTTGTTACAGCGTTACTCCTTTGCCGTGCCTTTTGCATTGATTGTTTCGTTAAAAATAAAAAACAATATATTTGACATGATCTGCATATAAACTGAAATGAGACACAAGTCTTTAGGGATAGTCTAATGTTTGCAAATGATGCTAGCTGATTCTTTTCATAGGCCCTCAGGCCTTGCGCAATTGCACAATATTTAAAAGATATGAAAATAACTATTTCATCTTTCCTACTTTGACCCAGATGGTTTTAGTATGTGTTTGTGGACCAAAATCCTTCGCTGTGATAAATTTGGTATTCATTCAGAATATCTGAGATAATTTTGCTTAGTTATATCTGAGAATATGCCCAGCACTGTAATTTATTCATAAGGTTAAGAACATCTTAGTGCTTTTCTTTATCAATACACCATTTGCATATTTTATTTGATGCTTGTTTCAATACAAGATTTTTTTTTTCGAATAAATTGTTTAATAAACAATATATAACAGAAAGCCATATTTATTCAGTTATTTTTACATCTTATTTTGTATGCTTGGGTGCATAAATTGTATTAATGAAAATAAGGGAAATCCTAATAGGCTAATTTGAAATCACGCATAAAGACGTGACGTGAGTGTGGATGTAATAAATCTATCAGCTGTGTAAAGGCACACCTGCAGAATTTCTGGGCATGCCAAAAAAAATAAGTAACTCATTTAAAAAAAAAAAAAAAAAAACACACCTTCCGTGACGTAACTAATGACACGTATTCAAAATGGCGGCCGCGGATATGGTGAGTGGAAAGCCGAACTCTTTTTCTTTAAACTACACATCCTTAATACGATCTTTCCAAATTACCGCAGACACAGAGTCGTACTCGTGGTAGAGTAGAGGCCTATGTTGGTTGATAACCAGCATTTAGCGTAACTATACGCGAATTTAAAGGAGTTCGCTGCTGTTGTAATGTTGATGATCTCGCTAACTGCCTAGTGGAGTTAGCCAGCTAAGCTAACGACACCTAGCTTGACTTTCAGTGAGCTGTGGCTCAGAAAACAGATTTATATCGTACGCCTGGTGTAATAAACTGTGCTGACGATGTATAAATACCCATGTACTTGTTCTTCACACTGTCATTTGCTGTACAGCCAGAAGCAATCAGCTGGCCGAACTTTGGGTTGAGCTAATGTTAGTTAGTTAGCTGTTAGCAGACGATATCGTCGGTTCGAGGTTAAAGTGCGGAGGTGTAGGGATGGCAGCTGGAGAAAGTCCTCGGAATATAAAATATAAAAACAAAACGAGCCAAGACTGCCTGTGTTAGTTAACTCTGCTGGTGCACTATGGGAATAGACGTGTCAGTCAGTAGCCATGTCAGCTAGCTAACTTCCTTAGCTGCCATATCATAAGTCATCGTAAATGCATGTGGTAAATTAAAAAATGTGTATTGGGTTAATAGTGGGGTATTTCGGACACCATCAGCCCGTTTGGAATAGTATTTAGGCAGTAACATTTAATGAGTAAGCCATGGCTGTCTGGATCTCATTTGAGGAACTGCATGGGACTAACTGCTATTCCTGTTCTGCCACTGGTTTCCTGGCTTCTCCAAACCAGAACTTCAAGTAGAATAGTGCATTCCATGATACCTCGTTGAACTTGAGATAAAGTGAAAAGTACTTTGGCTCAAAGCACTGCCCTCTTTTTACCAGTTCATTGAAGTTTTGTAAGTACACACTGACTCTGCCACTTGGAGAGATTTTATTGTTTCTATGGCTTCATGTTCTGCGCCGTTGTCTTACCAGAGAATAAATCTTCTGAGTATCATGCGGACTCCAGGCGACAAGGGCTCTGTTTCCTCACATGCCCACTGGCAAGCACCAGGAAAGGTGTAATATGAGGCCGTTCAAGGGCAATGAAGCTCTGACCAAACACCTGGCAACCGTTGTATGCACAATGTGCTTTAATTTTTCCATTAACAAAACACCATACAGAGCTCTGCGAAATGTTATTTGGTGCCTTTGAAATACTCATGTCAGCACTTCACAAGTCGTGAGTTTGTTTGATTTAATGATGTTTTGTACTTGTACTAAGTATTAAGATCTATTCATCTTTCCTGGCCCAGTACGTCACAGCATATAAAAGCAGTAATTATGTTTTTAGATGCACTTGGAGAGCCACTCAAATGTTATTCTTGGTACAGTGTCAAAAAAGTGCTTGAGTGACATCCTAACATTGTCAAACATTGCTATTGTCTTCAAAAATATGATATTGTTTTCCATGATGTATAAACCTGTTACAGATAAGCTATGAGGAAGTAGTTGCAGGTTTTCTCTGTATAAATTTTGCTCTTTCATATACACAACTGTCCTTCAAGCTCTACGTGACCTTTACCTCTTTAACAAATGCACAGAATATTAGTGGGTTTTTTTGTGTGGCATGACTCAATTGGTTTGTGTTTAGAATCTATTTGTCTTCGCTCCACATAGTACTGTTTCATCTCATGGTGTACACATTAAATGGTGTGCATTTGTCTGTATCTGTGTCATAAAATATTTGGTGGTGTCTGTGTTGCAGGAGACGTGGTGGGCCTTGCTGCTGTTGTCCTTGTTGCCTGTGGTCCGACCCTTCTATGTTCCCGGAGTTGCTCCCCGGGACTTCCATGATGGTGAGACAGTAGATATTAAGGTCAGTCTAAGAATTTTGTTAATCAGCATTTTACAGAAACATTGCGATATAGCTTATCATCAGTAGTCGGCAGCACTGCCTTATATCACCAGCAACTGGGCTCTATCTTTGGAATGGAGTTTGTCTTATCTTTCCACTGTTATCCAGCTGTCCAACTCCACAGTAAAAACATGGACATTAGGTCAATTTCTCCTCTCTGCCTGTATTTCTGGTTGTGTCATGTACTCACTGACTTTCTACAGATGAACTTAGTATGTAAGCATGTAAGTCTTTTGTCTAAAAGGTAGCATGTTTGTTTCAGTGAATGTTGTCTTGCACATCACCCCTCTTTTTTTTAACCCATTTGAGCAGATCATTGCACTTATATGGTGACCCATGTAGATATTAGCATGATCACCAAATAATCTTGCATTCATTTCAAAATCTCTTGTATCGATCACCTTAGACTACATATTTTGCTGTTGTCAGCAAAGTGGCTACATAATAATGGGCAACCATGGGTTAAATTCACTAAGAAGGATCTTTTTTTTTTTTTTTATTGTATTTTTGCACATTAAATGCTATAATATGAAGCAAATAGGATCATTTGTTTTTCAGGCAGTGAAGCTGACCAGTTCCCGCACCCAGCTTCCTTATGAATATTACTCTCTACCTTTTTGTAAGCCCGAGTCTGTTTTCTACAAGGGAGAGAACCTGGGTAAGTGGACTGCTGCTGGCATGTACAAATTCTGGTCTGAGAAGGTAAATGTCTGACTTCATTATGCCTGATACATTTAGTGAAAGTAATGAATTTTTTTTTTTTTCTAGGTGAGGTGTTGCGTGGGGACCGTATTGTGAATACCCTCTACAATGTTGAAATGAACAAAGAAAAGAAATGTGAGATAGTGTGCAACAAGAAAAAGCTCAGCATAGAAGAGAGCAAGCTGGTTGCAGAACGAGTCCAGGAGGAATACTACGTTCACCTGTGAGCAACCCTTCCCTACTGTTGTTAGCAGGGGAATCCCTCCCATTGCCAATCTTGACTTCCTGCTATGTAGAATATTGTTTTTTCTGTGGCTCCAGACTCTTTACTATAACCTTGTTCTCTAGCATTTAGGAATTTTTACGTTGTATCTATAAATCAAAACATACTGAACCTTTCTGTACTTTTCAGTATTGCAGATAACCTGCCTGTGGCCACCAGGTTAGAGTTTTACCCAAACAGAGATGCAGGAGGCGAGGAGGAGCAGAAGAGGGATGTGGTGAAAGATATCCAATTTGAACATGGCTACAGATTGGGATTTGTTGATAGCAACAAGGTAGCTATGATTCCGCATCGGCCTGTTTTGAATACATTATTCTGAGATGCGAGAAGGTGGAGAGTACAGGGAGAAGATATTAGGAGATTTCAGTTATAGATCTCTGTTTTGCATTTTCTGCCTCAGCTTCTTACTATGAGCACTGGCATCCATTGATGTTTGGAGTTTGTTTACTCTGTGCTCTTTGTGGTTTGAGAAGTGAGTTAGTCTCACTTGATAGAGGAGGATTTCAGGATGTGGCAGTATATGAATCACAATCAACTGAGAGTTGGTTGTTTTCTTAGCGGAACAGACCACACCCACGTAAAACATTTGAGAGTAACTGAATAAATAATACAGAATTTTTCTCCTCCACTTTTAACTTGGATTGTTTGATCTGATTAATTTGACAACAATTAAAGTAATACAAGACTTCAGTCATTCAGTCCTGTTTTCCTGATGAAAACACAACAAAGAGCTAAAAGCTTTTCCTCTTTGTGGTCCTAAATAATGTTTTAATATATCAGAATATTTGCTTGAGAAGCACTTAACATTTGGAGCTTTGTTTTTAGGGGCTAGTAAGTTACCACGTCTTAAAATACATGATGGTTTCACACTAATGATGAAATTATGGAAAGGATGTAAAGTATGCGCTCTCAGGGATGTTTTGTTCCTGGAAACTAAATACCACATTCTTATGTTCAGGGTCAAACTAAAAGTTGCTGTTCATTTTACAGGTGTGTGTCTGTGTGCAGCTCATCAGTTATTGGTCATAATATGCTAATTTTGGTCTTTCTTCTTCTGTTTTCTCCCTCACAGTTTTATCTGCACAACCACCTGTCCTTCATCCTGTACTTCCACAGGGAGAAGCTGGAGGAGGGGGACACTCATGACTACAGGGTGGTGCGATTTGAGGTCATACCCCAAAGTGTAAAAGTGGATGGTAGGTGTGAAAATACCAAATAGATTGAATGTAGGTAATGTTTCAGATCTATACTGATGTAAAAACTAGTTGTATAGAGTGGCCAGTAAAGTATAAGTTATCACTGCACATCTTAATTCTCAGATCTGAAAGGAGTGGAAAAGGATAAGACCTGCACTTTGCCTGAAGCTAGTGGCTCTGTGCCACAGGAGATTGACCCGACCAAGGAGAACGAGGTCCTCTTCACTTACTCTGTCCACTGGGAGGTCAGTGCCTGCTGAATGGGTTCTCGGTGAATCAGTGCTGTCTCTCTTTGATTACCTTTACACATTTCAAATCAAGAGTTCCACAAACTGAAAACAATACGAACTATATGACTGAAAAATACTTACAGACTTGAGTTAGAAAATGTGTGGACTCTGCTAAGCCTCTTGTCTGCTCTGCAGGAGAGCGAGGTGAAGTGGGCGTCTCGATGGGACACATACCTGACCATGAGCGATGTCCAGATCCACTGGTTTTCCATTGTCAATTCTGTGGTGGTTGTCTTCTTCCTGTCTGGTATGTCTAGTCCAAATCTTATGAATGCAATGTAAAGCTTTTCAGTCTAAATCTGTAGTTTGATAAATAGCATATGAAATCTTGCGTGTTCCATCTTTCTATCTGACCGACTTCCTGCTCATCCCCTGCCTTTTTTCTCCCAGGCATTCTCAGTATGATCATAATCAGGACCTTGAGGAAAGACATTGCTAACTACAACAGAGAGGATGATATAGTAAGAAAACACACACACTGTCTGCATGGTTTCAGCATGTTTTTAGGGAAGGAACGCTTGTCTTTGAAAAACTGTATAAATCAGAATAAATGTTAGTGAAAACTTCTTTAGATTCTTAATCATTAAGTTAGAATATTCTAGTCACTTGAATATGTTTTTCTGCTCCCTAAACAGGAGGACACGATGGAGGAGTCAGGATGGAAGAATGTCCATGGTGATGTCTTCAGGCCCCCTCAGTATCCCATGATCCTCAGCTCTTTGCTGGGCTCAGGGATCCAGCTCTTTTGCATGATTCTCATTGTCATCTGTGAGTTTTTCTCTTTCATCATTTTCTATATATCTTATATTCATTTACTCACATGCTTACAACGTTAGTTGACTTTAAGTTAGCATATTGTTCTCATTATATCAGGACTCTTATTCCTGTAAAGCAGTGAAGGTAACTCTGTGAAAAGCAAAAAATGCAGAAACAACCTATGAAATGTTTCTGTAGCCCAGCTAGGTGTCTTTAGTCTGAGGGTGTGTAAAGGCCTGAATTCTGAACATGAGAACATCTCTAGTTCAGCGCTTCAACACCAAAATCAACTTCATGTGAATTTGTGGTGGTCTGAAATCCAGTAATAAGTTCAAATACAATGTGGATGTTAGATAACTTGTCATTTTTGCATCTCTATTTTCATACTAACTAAACAAGATGTAATATGTTAATGAGAAAGCTGCTTTGTATTTACATGGTGTGTCTAAACTTAGGCCACTGGAGAAAACTGTATTAAGATTACTCAAATGCTTGACTGTCATTGTAATCTATGGAACCTTCTACCTCCCACATGTTCCTGTGTGTGTGTGTGTGTGTGTGTGTGTGTGTGTGTGCGTGTGCGTGTGTGTGCGCGCGCATGTGCGCCATAGTTGTTGCCATGCTGGGCATGTTATCTCCATCCAGTAGAGGGGCACTGATGACCACTTCTTGCTTCCTCTTCATGTTCATGGGGTAAGAGCAGTGTTTGCCTCTGATCCTTAGTAGGAAAATCTCAAAGATGTCAGAAAGTAAGAGGAGGCATATTTTCTGTAGAGCATTTCTTTGACTGTTTTCTGCTTGTTCCTGTGGATGTTTCTCTTCCAGCGTATTTGGTGGCTACTTTGCTGGCAGACTGTACCGAACACTGAAGGGCCACCGGTGGAAGAAAGGAGCTTTTTGTGTGAGTCATTAAGTTAGATCCTCAGTGTGAAACAGTTTTGTTACCCCCAAGACACAGCTTATGCACTGTTTGTTCAGATTTCCCACTGTTTACATGTAAATATAAATTGATGTTGCCATGGACAGAGAGGCTTAGGTTATTTGTGCTGTCACCTCTACAGACAGCAACTCTGTATCCTGCCGTGGTTTTTGGAATCTGCTTCATCCTCAACTGTTTTATCTGGGGAGAACACTCCTCTGGAGCTGTGAGTACCACGACTCAGGAACACACAATCTAAATGTGTGCATTTTCTGTTCAATCATGTGAATTAGGAAACAGTGAAGTACAAAGCTAATTACTTTAAGAGCTACAGCTTCACTCAGTAGTGTCTTCAAAGGAAAGATTCACTGCAGCCTGTGGTGTGTTCATGTGACAAGTTCAAGTCAGGTCTGTGATGTTCAATGACGGCAGTCAGAGTTTGTTGCTGCTAATTCTTAGCAGTCAGCTGATGTAATGCTGTATCTCTTAAGAGAAGAAATATTTTAAAAGTCTCCTAATAAAAGCAAATAATATATTGAAGCAATAACATCGTGTTCCTTGCTCATTTCAGTGAACTCAGAGGTTTTGCTACTTGAGCCCCACTTAGCCTAGTATGACCAATAGTTTTAGATGATTCTATGTAACTGATATTACTGGGCCAGTTTTTTGACTTTATAATCTTTCTATACTTCTGCCATGCTGTATTCTGGTATGTCACTAATTTTAACACGAAAGTAAAACAGTAGCAGAAGCAATGAAACATAGTTCAATCATCAAAATAGTTCAGTAATGTCCGTTGCTAACATTAGCTGAACAGATGACACCACACCAGACTGGGCATATACTCGATTTCAATAGCAAAAAAAAATCTTCAGGAATTTCTGGTAGACAAAAAAAGTGAAGAGACGCTGTGCAGCATGGTATGCCACAGCACTAAACACCGTCTGAACCTCTCTATTGTGTAATTATTACAGATTAAGAACATATACTTTCAGTGGAATGACCTAGATTCTTCCTGTGTTGCTGCACTTTTCTTACCACCTCAGGTTCCCTTCACCACAATGCTGGCCCTGCTGTGTATGTGGTTCGGCATCTCTATGCCCTTGGTCTACCTCGGCTACTACTTTGGTTTCCGGAAACAGCCGTATGATAATCCGGTACGCACCAACCAGATCCCTCGACAGGTCCCAGAGCAGCGCTGGTACATGAACAAGTTTGTTGGGTGAGTGTTCAGTCTGATCTTAATCTCTGGTCACTCATCAGGATGGCTGCTATCATGCAGGCTTTGAAGGTTTCTGTTGAGTCTTGCATTCTTATATAATGGTTTATATTCTCTCCACTAGAATCCTGATGGCAGGGATCTTGCCTTTTGGTGCCATGTTCATCGAGCTCTTCTTCATTTTCAGTGTGGGTACAACTGCTCTGCTCTATAGTCTAGTTAGTGATTTTCAGCTGTTTATGTGCCTTTTCTTGTCTATGTCAAGAATATTGTGCAAATAGAAATGCTATTAGTTTGACTGAGCAGATATGTAACTGCTGTAAAGTCAGTGGCTCAGTCCTCACACTCACAGTAATGTTAGTGTCCATGTGCTGCCACCTACAGGCCATCTGGGAGAATCAGTTCTATTACCTCTTTGGCTTCCTGTTTCTGGTCTTCATCATCTTGGTGGTGTCCTGCTCTCAGATCAGCATCGTCATGGTTTATTTCCAGCTCTGTGCAGAGGTAAGTTCATTTAGGCTAGATGTAAAAGACTGTTAATTAAGTTTCTCTTTTGGTGTGAGAGGTGTTTGATTAAAAAAATTTACATGGAAACCTTACTGTGCAGCTGTTTTTTTTTTTTTAAGGGTAGGTGGGGTGATATTAAATATCTCTGAATTAAGATGTCTCCTGTCTCTAATATTTCATTTCTGATACATATTTCTGATAATGTCCATAAACTCCAGAAAATCATAGAAATTCAGCGATATTTGTCTCCTTTGATTGTTCCAGTGCTAAGTGTTTTGTAGTTTGTAGTTTGAAAACCCAGCTTTTCATGTGTAGATTTTCCAAGATGGTTCTAACATCTCACGTTCTCCTGCTGATTCATATACTGCTAGTTCCTGTGTATTTAAAACATTGACATAATTGACATGGAAAATAGTGTCTCTCCTGAAAATGTAAATAAGAGAGGGTCTAACAGCTGAAAGACGGAGCATGTCAGATGATACACACCTGCCAGATAGATTTTTATTAAAACCAAAATGTGGCAGAGATTTGTTTTTATGAATAGTTATTAATAATAGCTTATCTCTACTTTATAAAGTATTAGTAAACAAGTTGGTGCTGTTGTCTGTTCCTACCTGATGTGCTGTGCCGTCTCTCTCGTAACCAGGACTACCGGTGGTGGTGGAGAACCTTCCTGGTTTCAGGAGGCTCTGCATTCTACGTCCTCGTTTATGCCGTTTTCTACTTTGTCAACAAGGTAAAATCCTCAAATGTGTAGATGTTTCAGATTCAGAGTCTTTTTTATTTAAAAAAGTTATGCAGCTGCTCACTATGTTCAAGACTATGTTAAAGATCAACATATGTTCTATGTTAATATGGTAATAGTTTTCCCACAGAAAGTTCAGTTCAATCCTTTCTGGGATAAATCCAGAATATATAAATGTGCAAATATTCTGCTTTAATATCAGATGCTTATTACTAAAAAGTCTGTTCTTAATGAATGTGACCTGGAGGCTTCACATTTCCCCGTCACACTTCTGTCTTCATTTCTTTGTGACTAACTGTCCAGCAGTGAATGGTGAAGTTCCATGCCTGAAAAAGGCTCCACTTTTAGTCAAAATATAATTCTGACCTTTTTCCCACCAGATTTATAGAACAGAATGCTAATTCCTGCTCTGTTTATTCCTCCCCAGCTGGACATTGTGGAGTTCATCCCCTCGCTCTTGTACTTTGGCTACACAGCGCTCATGGTGCTGTCGTTCTGGCTGCTAACTGGCACAATCGGTTTCTACGCGGCCTACATGTTCATCAGGAAAATCTATGCTGCAGTCAAGATCGACTGAGTCATCACCATTGCTGCTGTTCTCATTTTTTTTTTTTGTCACTTTTTTTTTAGTATATATATTTTTATTCGTCATGTCCAGCAAGCACTGACTTGTGTGTAGAGGGAGCGAGATGGGTTTTTACGGTGCAACAGCCCCACCCACTGGCTTCATGGGGAAGAACAGCAAGACGACAGAGCTAAACTGGCTGTTTCTCCCTCCCCTGTCGCTCTTTCCCCCCTCCTCTCTCCCGGACAGAGTCTCAGAGGGGATTCTCCTCTGAGGGGACAGTTCATGTCTCCTACTGTTTCACCTTGCACATAACACAGCGGGCCAAAGCTTGTCCAATGACAGTTTCTGTGTGTTTTTGTTTTGTTTTGTCATTGTGTATTTTCAGTTTATCTTATCCAGGTTTTTATTTTATCATCACAGGATTTATCTATGACTTCATGTTGTTCATGTCCTGAGAAGCTGTTTTCACCAGATTTCTTTATATTAACTCTTTTCCAAGCTTCATTTCAGACACTCTGTAGATCAGGGAAGGATTGGGTATCTAACTATGGTTATGGTGTTAACGTTTTTTTTTTCCTGTTGAACTGATATGGATGGAGCTTTTGCTGGGGAGTTCTACATTGTAACACAAGAAAGGTTAAATTAAATGTTCTATTAGTTTTTACTTCAATTTCCATGTCCTGGTGTGACCATGTTACCACAGCTGCAATCAAAATATTAGCTTCTTCTTTCCAAACAATGGATCTCTTATTAATGTCAAAATATTGGTCCATTTGTTCTAAATGATACAGAACTGCTCTGAATTGGACTGTGAACCCAATGCCCTGGAGCAGTGGACTGTTGGGTGAAGCTGCTGGAGTTGGAGAAAAGGAAAACGCTGCAGTCAGCACAGAAATGAAAAGGAGGAGTAACCTTTTGTATTTCAAAAGTTGCAACACAAATATGTGTTTGAAGCTTTTCCAGTAGTAACTTAAGAAAAAGGTTTTTCCGCTCATTAACCATGGCATCAGTGTAGCCTTAGCAGTGCTGGGTGCCTGCTGAACTATGCAGTAATGGAAAGAAGTTGCTGTTTGAAGGTTATTTTTAAATGCCTCCTTTCTTTCAGGTTGAGTCTATGATAATACAGTTTATGTAATATGTAAAATGATTTTTTTTTTTTTTGAAAGCCAACTGAGTCTCTTCTCTGTTTCTAGCAGCAGCGATAGATATCGTTTCGAAATGGGATGCAGAGTATTGAAATGTTATCCACAGTGTTCCTATATCTGTACAGGCAATGTTTTTGTGTAGACAAGAGGCCCATATTCTTACATTACAACTTCTTTTTTTACTCTAAAATGACATCTGTGCATATAGAAATTTGGTTGCACTTTTAAGATATCTGTCAGCTAAAAATTCAGAGAATATGGTAGAACCTGATAAAATGTGAGGACAGATATTACTGTAGCTGTTACATAAAATATATTCATCTAATTATATTGTGACAGTGACGGCAGTGGAACAGTTCATTTTGTGAAATTTTTTTTTTTTTTTTTGCCAAGAGATGAGAAGATTGATAACCACTTTTGCAGATTTTCATTAGATAAGAAGCTACTAGCAGCTAAATAGATTAGCTACTAGCCTGGCTCAGTCCAGAGGTAACACGGTCCAACTAGCAGCACCTCTAAAGCTCACAAATTTAACATGCTGCAGCTTGAGGCCTAGATGAGCTGTTTCCCCATCTCCAGCCTTTAAGCTAAGCTAACCAACTGCAGCTGCTTTAATCATACACCCTTAAGTCGTATCAGTCTTTTAATTATTTCTTGGCAAGAAAACAATACTGTAAATTTCCAAAATGTCAAACTATTATTGTATATTCAACACAGGTGGACTGACATCAGTCTAATCCTACTAGTACAGGACTGTTGAGCAGTCTTTGCTGACAGATAAGTCAAACAGAACAAGAGCAAACAGTCTTTTACAGAATATTCTGAATGAATGAAGCAAGCAGCACAGCCTCAAAGATACTTTTTCACCAAGTGTGACAAGCTTCTTGTAAATAAGCATTTCCAGTTCTTCACTTTACTGGAGCTAAACTTGCCATACTCACTCTGTCTGATTTCAGTAGAGAATTCATCTGGTTTTTGCACAGGGTGGCGCGTTACAGAGTAGGGACAGGTGCCTCGATTGACCCCAGTTCTCGAGGGGCAAAAAAGTTGAACGAATGAGTGAATGACGCTTCTTGTGCTCTCTCCTACCTCCATCATAAAGAAGCCCACCCAACACTAGCTGAGCTGCTTGAAGAAAGATAAGCTGAAATGTTTAGTTACCCCTGCCCCTTGCTACCCAGCCTGACTGCTTAGTGAAATCCCAGAGGTCGCCCCAGTTCAAATGAGTCTAATCATGTACTGACCATTACTCTTATCCTTTGTTTCCATGTCATCAGACCTCCTGTTCACTGTATCACCCTCTGCGCTCTTTATTATGTCTGAGTTACAGAGCTCTGACACGTGACTGATGACATCCATAAAGGCAGACGCTCCTCTCCTGCTGTTGACATGCACACGCCAGGGGAGATTTTATATGACGGCCCGAGTCATGCGTGCATATGTATGCTCAAAGGGTTTACAATGTAAATAAAAGAAAATAGCTTTGTATTTGTTTGCGTTTCGCTGTTTGTGGCACTCTATACTGATTCCTGTCATCGTTTTAGCCAGAAGCATGACGCTCATGATGACTTTCAAAGGAACTTGTTTCTCTTACTTTCCTTGTTTCTTTTACAGAATGTCCAATTACAAAATGTATAATGACAAAACAATAAAGTGATGACAAGTTGAATATGAAAATCAGCCTCTGTCTTTTCAAATATTTTCAGAGGGGTAGTCAAAGTGTAGTACCTCTGCTACTTCTACATAGAAGTAAAGGATCTGAATACATTTTCCACCCCCGCCTGTGGAAACAGGCTGGACTGTGTGACTCTAGCAGAGCTTTCCAAAGTCTGAGACAATAACGCAGATGATGTTATCTCAGTTTGGCTCAAGGGCAAATTCTTGGCCACTGTGGCAGCATGAGTCTGAATCTTATTGATGCTGCGGACCCTGACTTTTCATTTGTCTGTTTTAAATAACATTTCCTTTACATCTGTCCAGTTCTTTGGTTTGTGAACAAATAGAAACCTGAACAAAGTTAAACACAGCACATTATCGATTATTTTATCAGAGATCTGACGTATATAGTTTTTAGGAACATCCTTCAGAGAAATACAAATGTTCTGTAGTTCTGCTTTTGTAGCTCTATCTCATATTAAGATAACTATTTAAGATCTTCGTCTCTACAGTTTTGTTGCTGCCTGGAATATAACTTTAGGCTCCGCCCCCCAACAGTTTGCATGATACTGAATAATGACATCTACATTTTGCAAAACAAAGCAAGATACAAGCAAAAGAAAACAAAGAGGGTATGAAACCACTGGTTTGTCTTTTAATCATTTCAACATAACACATGACAACTCAAAGATACACTGTACTGTACAATAAGTTCTGTTGTTGTGTTCATTATCTCTTTGGATCAACCAATATACAAATCTGTCACTTCTACATTGCAGCAACTGATTGCATGTGAGATATGTAACAAAAAAGCAAGACTTCTCATCTTCTTTCTTTCTCCAAAGCACATTGTTTATATATTTCTCCCTGTAGTTGATAAACTCCATGCTATATAAAATAGTGTAAGTGAATGCAAATATTCTATTTTCGTTCACCTTTTTTCACCTTTTTTATTCCAGAGGTGGCTGTAATAGCAAGTGATAAAAAATAAAATGGGCTATGTCACTAAACGAGATACACAAAGAGGTTGGAATGCAAGATTTAAGCTAAAAATATATAAAACTACATGTGGATGTTGCCTGCATCAGACAGTACCCAGTTTCTTACTAAAAGCAAAAAAAAAAAAAAGAGAGGGAGAGACAGCTTTATTCAAATTAAATCAGTTTTTTCAGGCTTAATATGATGAACAAATTCCCTTAAAATGTTTGTGTTCTGCACCTACTAGTAAAGAGGAAAAGGTGAGGATAAGTGCATCCCTAGTAGGTGCAGGTCGAGGTAATGGAGCAACAGCCAAGCCAGGAACAGAACAACATCACTGTCAGAGGTCAGATGAGGATGCATTTTACATCAAGTGTTGAGCTGTGCTGATTTTTGAGTCATTTAGAGCATAGAAGCTAATTTCTGCCACAAAGAAGAAGAAAAAATGATTAAAAACCTAAAACACATATGGTAAGTCAAAATCAGGAGATTCTATAGTAAGATACTATTATCAATGCAAATAAAACTTAATGCTTACTCAAATAAAAGTAGGCTACATTTAAGAGACATTATTTCAAGTTTTGGCTCAGAGTCACACATTTTGTATTATGTTGGAATAATACATACTCTGTTTATTTCTACTATGTCAAATTGACTTAAAATGAATTAAAATGTTGAAATTCTAAGTCAAAATTTTGAATTAGAATTATATGAAAATTTTTCACTGGGTAATTTAAACATTTAAGTCACGATTTTGACTGTAAGTGAGAATTGTTAGAAAATAAGTCAAATGTTATTATAATTGTACCACATAATTTTAATATGCTAACTAAAGTAATCATGACATGGTGTTTCATAATAATGATTTAGTTTCACTTAGTATTTCAAAATTTTAGCTTAGTAATTTACTATTTTGATTAAAGTCTTCATTTTTACCTAATATCTGTTAATAACAACATTTAATATTAATAATAAATCATACTGTTGTAACTTTGACTTCGTATTTTATTATTTTATAATTTAGTAAGTCAAACCTTTGATTTACCATTAGTTTTAAGTTTTTAGTTTAGCCTGCCTAATGTTTTTTCTCCTTTTCTTATTTGGAAAAGGCCATACGGTCACAGATTGGAGTCTGAGTACAGAAACAGGGCCCAGTTTCCCAGAAACATCCCACCATGAAGACTGACCAACCCAGTCCAGGGTGAATCAGGGCTAAATCATATGTTTCACAACTGTAACTTCTTTTCTCTGCTAAAATATATACATATTTGGTTCTTTTTCAACTACTGAGGATATTTTTAGGAACATTAATTTTAAAGCCACATTTGATAGTCAGTTTAACACCTTGCAATTTTTGCACTGCTCACATTTATGACTCATTATAGCCTGACGTTGCCCCTTTTCAACCAGTTCAGTGACCATGATTTATGTGTGATATTACAGGGTCACTCCTGACTTTTTGTTCAGTTACATGGTCTAAAAATGGCCTGCAGATGGGTCTCTGTTGCAACAGGCTGTGGTCAGGTTGTGGCTTTGACACTTCACCGTCAACGGTCTTGTTTCTCACTGCCTCAGAATAACAGATATGCTGTTGCTGTTCTCTGTTCAAGCTCTTGGCTGTGGAGGTTTATTAGATAAATTTATGAGAAAGAAGGCAAAGCTTGTTACCCAAAAAAATAAAAATAAAAATAAAAAGTTTCCATAGAGAGGGGAAGGGATTCTTATGTCGAAGGATATTAGTGAGAAGTCTATCAAAAATACTGTTATTCTTTTGGAGAAGAGATATACACAAAGGTTGATAAAGTCTACACATCAAACTAATGGCACATACATATACAGGATCAATACAACATAAAAACATATGAACATATAAGCTGAAAATTTAAAAAGAAAAAAATACTCTTCTTTAAAGGTTGAAAGTGCTAGAATTCAGATTAGCTCACAGAAACCCAGGGAGGACAAACTTAATACATGCCAAAAGCTTTTCCTTAACTTTTTTTTTTTTTTTAGAACTAAAGGAATATTTGTTACAAAAATATAAATGCTCAATTTGATTGCTACAAATTTGGCTTAAGCCAAGATCTAATTTTTTTAGGATCAATAAAAAAGGTTGATCATTTTACAAGAGCCATCATTAAAATAATGACCTTCCGGGGGTGATACAAGTGTAAAAGAAGTTTTCGAATGAGTTCAGAACTTGGGTGATAAAATCTTCGATTTTAGCAAAGTAGTTGTGATTAAACAGTTAGACTGTGGGGAAGCTTTTTCTACATCAGTGCTTGGTGATTGAGATTTTTCAGCTGCTCCAACCTTCCATGGGAAATGTTCACCTGTGTAACACACACATGCGCCATCAGCTGCTTGTCTTGAGGTTTCATATCCTACAGTATAAAAACTGAATAACACTTGTAGCACTTTGTAACAAGCAATTGTGCAAAAATGTAGTTTCTTCTCCCCAGGTTTTGGTAAGAAAAATAAAACAAATAAAAATGAGGTGATGTGTTGTGTTGTTTTTTGAGGTCCTGTTTTATACAAACAGAAAATAATATATCATATGACAACAAACAAAACAAATATATGACTATAAGCGATACCTGAAGCTGTGCAGTCAGCTATGTGTGCCCCTGTGCTTTGAATGTCAAAGCCGGGGAATTTAGTGACTGCAGTCTTTCAGATATCGTCGAATTTTCAGACCCTTTTCTTTTGACTCTACAAAGCAGCTGAGAGGTGAGGGGGAGGAGGAGGTGGAGAACAGAGGGGACGGGGCCGGGGCTGATGAACACTTTGTCGGTTCGGTTTGTGCATGTTTTCAACTTGCTGTCCATCTTGCAAAAAAAAAAAAAAAAAAAAAAAAAAAAAGAAAAGAAATGTTCTAGTGGTCTACAGTTGTCGTCCATCAGCAACCGTAGCTAAAAGCAGCAATATGTATTTTGTCATTTTTATGTGCTATGCTTTTCCTGTTTTTGTTAGTTTTTAAATCAACATTTTATAGTGAGTGGGGCTCGCCTGTGACATGACGGCAGCTAAAGGGAGCGAAGTGAACGGGTCTTCCATGACCGAATCAACATTTCCGCATTAAATGAACTTAACACAGGTGATGCAGGACCTCAGCCCTGTGTGGTGGATGTGCCAGTTGTCTTGGTCATGCCACAGGTAGAACGTTAGATAAAGAGCACCTATTTCACTTTGAGGTTTAGGTTAACTTTGGGCTCAGGTTTTTATAGGCTGGTGGTGAATGGTTAGAAAGGCTCTAAGCTCCAAGACATCCAAAAGCACTGGCTGGGATTTTATCACAGCACTTGGGTGACAATTTCCACTGGATCAAGACCTACAGTTACAGATTCATAGGCCATCCACATCAGCATCCATATGACACAATCTATCTAGTTCAAATCCGACTTGATTATTAAGCCACTAACAGCCTTCTAATGATCATTTCCATCCACAGCTGTGAATCTGCTATACTAACTCAAGTACATGTAAAGGTAAAGATTGGATATGACAGAGAAAGCTTAAGGGAAAAAGCTAATACTTCATCCATTTGTTTCATCAAAAATGCAAGATACACACAAATGTAAACCTGCCAGACATCAAAAACATCATCACTTAGTTTTAATACATCTACCTAAAATACACCTTACTGAGATAAAAGCAATTATAATATTCAGTTTCTGAGATATTTCGTACACTGCAATAACATTCGCTAATGCATTTTCCTCATCTGTCACTGTAATTCTTGTCTTTTGCCATTCACATATGTCAGGGTTCATCATTACCATGATGACGCATCTTTTTAAAAGACTGTCTAAAGATGTGTCTGTATTATATTCCAAAAATATATATTTTAGATTTGTTGGGCAGCCAAAAACCAGCTGCAATGCATCATTATAATGGGAACTTTAACTGTTAGAAGGAAGACAGGTGAAGGAAGGAGAGCCCTCAAAAGAAACCAGGTGGATTCTGGGTCTTGTGAGGAGAAAGTCTCTATCTCAGGCAGTAAAAACGTCTAGAAGGTCACAGGAAGGAGACAATAAGTTTCCAAAGGAGATTCTAGAGGTGAAGTGCCTTCTGCTAAAAAAAGTGCTTCTCTTGAGGAAAAGTTAAAAAAAAAAAAAAAAAAAAAAAAAAGCCAGCATGAAATTAGAGCATTTTCAACCACCTCACATATGTTCACATTTCTTTCTTTTTTGTTTTCTTAAAAACATGTGGCCATGTCTGTGGCTGATCTGAAGACAGAGTTCACTTTATGAATCGCCACATTGGACTCTGTTCTTCATTTAGTGAGCAATTCTCAACAAAACTGATCTGGTTCTACAAGCACAACATTTACACTTATAATCGGGACATCCATCTAATCTTAATTTTAGTTTCGAAGAGCACTTTTTTAAGCACTTTTTTAAAGGCAGTGGTACAGTCGGGGCTCTGTGCTAGACATCAACTTAGAGTTAAGGGTCAGTTGTTCACTCGGTCTCTTCGTTCCTTCACTGATCTCTCCTCTCCACGCTAATCATCACAGTTTGCGTTACAAGAGTGGGTGGTTCAAAACTCAAGATGAGACACATTCTACCATGTTCTTACATGTGGAAAAGAAAAAAAAGTAAAACAAAATATCCACTTCAAACTATAGTTTTTTTTTTTTCTGGGTCACAACAAGACAGATAATCTTCTCTAAAATTATCTTTGCTTTTTTTTTTTTAATATTATTACATTAGAAAGTATGCAGTACCACGCCTTTTGGCCTACTGATCCTGCCCTCTATACTACAAAATAAGGGGTGGGAGTGGGATAAAAGGGGAAATAAATGGAAAGAAAAAAAGAAGCGTTAATACATCGTTATAACTATAGGAAAGGGGAAAAAGCCCAAATAAAAGCTGCTTCAACTTCTTTTCTCACCTTTTCCTTTTTATGCTCAAAGTGATCCAACTTCCTTTTAAGGCTCAATCAAAAGCTTTTGTGCACTTTCATTTAAGGCTTCTAATTGTTCATTTCTGTATTTATTTATTCTAATTCTTTAACCTTTCGATCAGGTCCTGTAAAGAACCGCAGCTTAAAACGTCCATGCTGAGCTGAGCCGAGCTGAGGCTGGGGCGGAGGCCATCTTGGCTGGGCAGGGCTGGGCCAAGGGCTGGCTCTCTCACTGGAAGGCCTGGTGAAAGCGAGGCAGTGTGGTGGTACTAAGGCTGGAGCTGAACACTGGTGGGAGGGGATGCAGGGGTCCGAGGCCCAGGCCCCCACTGGAGCTCTGCTGCTCCTGAGGTTGCGGTTGCAAAGAGGTAAGAGGTGTCGTGGCGACGGCAGCTGCTGCCGCGGCGACTGCTGCAGCATGGGGCTCGGCAGCATGCAGAGATGAGGAAGAGGAGGAGGAAGAAGAGGAGGAGGTCATAGATGAGGTGTAGCCCATTACTAGCCCTCCTGTGCTCATAGGGGCACTGTAGGGAGGCAGGTTTAGGGGCAAGAACCCCAGCAGGTGGGAGAAATCCATGTTAGCAGCACACAGAGACTCAGCGATCACCGCAGGGCTCTTGGACAGGAGGGGATCCCCACAAAGGTCATCCGTCAGGCCCGTAGTGGGCTCCAGTCCGTCCTTAGGGGGGGAGGCAGCAGCGTGGGGCTCTGCAGAGGGAATTGGGCCTGGCAAACCACTCTGCAGATCCATGAGGAAGCTCTCCATCTCCACTTTCAAGGGCTTATCCAGCAGGTATGAGGTAGATCCCAGCTGGTATTTGGGGGCTGGCTGGGGCTGGTGCTGCTGCTGGGGAGCCGGAGCCTGGTGGTGGGGGGGCAGTGGAGGGGAATGATGATGATGGTGATGGTGGTGATGATGGTGATGATGATGGGAGTGTGGGTGAAGAGATCCAGGGGATTCCATGTGACAACCCATGCCCATAGCTGCAGACAAAGAACTGGGCATCAGGGACGGGTGTGGGTGAGCCACCCCAGTGTTAGACATGGACTGGAGATGGTGGGGGTTGTACATGCCTACTGGAAAAGGGGCCCCACTAGGGAACGGTTTGCCCATCATGGGGTCTTTGTTGGGACCCATGCCACACATCATGGGGCTGAGCTCCTCCTTCACAGAGCAAGGTGGTGACCCCGACGCTAATAGACCTAACATATCAGGAGGCTCAGTCTTGATCTTCAGCAGCTCCTGGGAGTGGCTCTTCTTCACATGGCGTGTCAGGTGGTCCTTCCTGCCAAAGCGCTGGGCACAGTACTGGCACAGGAAGTCCTTTCGTCCCGTGTGTACCACCATGTGCCGTCTTACATCCTTCCGTGTATAAAAACGACGGTCACAGTGGTCGCATGGGTGTTTTTTCTCCTTGGTGCCACCCGAAGACTTACCAGAGTGGCTCTTTAGGTGCTCCAGGAGAACAGGCGTACTCTCATAGCTCTGCATGCACACTTTACAGGTGAGATCCCCTGCTGTGGCAGAGTGCATGGCCACATGGCGCTTATATCCCAGCTTGGTGTTGTAGTGCTTCCCACATTCCTCACACTTAAAGGCCTCCTTGTTGGGGTCATGGGTCTGCAGGTGGTTCTTCAGGTGGTCCTTGCGATGGAACATTTTCTCACAGAATGAGCACTGATGTGTTTTCTGTGGAGAATGTGTGGCCATATGCCTGCAAAGACCATGGGAGAGAGAGAGAGAGAGAGAGAGAGAGAGAGAGAGAGAGACTGTGAATAGATTTTTTTAAGGAGAAGAAATTCACTCCTTGTCTTAATGTCATGTTTGTCATGTAGTCTGCCAATACTGTGCATCCTAAAGTGAGGCATGAATTCCTTTCTTGTGTCCAAAGATGCATACATGAGTCACAGTGGTTTGCAGTCAGGACACAAAACAGATTTTGGAACCACTTCCTGTGATTTACCAGAAACCAAACATGCTTGTATGTTGATGTCAGTTGCATTAATTATTTTTTTGTTTTGTTTTTTAAATAAAGCTAATTTCAAACAGTCACACAGGGATTCTGTGAAAAGCTAAAGAAGCTGTATATAAAAGGATGTGAACTGAGTGATGTGAGTACCTGAAGAGTTTGTATTTGGAGCTGAAGGCCTTGGGACAGTGTGGCTGTGAGCAGTGGAAAGGTTTTTCTCCTGTGTGACTCAAGGTGTGGAGCCGGAGCTTCTCCTGTGAGGCGAACAGCACCCCGCACACCAAACACTCGTTCCTGTTTGCTCTCCCTACCTCTTCTCCTTCTTCGTCCCTCACCCCCTCTCTCTCTTTGCCCCTCTCTTGCTCTCTCTCTGTCCGTGGCAGCGGGGCGTCGCTCCCCAGCAGCTTGGCCGCAGTCCGTCGTCCCTCTTCCTCCGGCGTCAGTGCGGTAATGTGGTGTGAGGCATCAGCGGCAGCAGCTGCCATGGCAGCCCTAGAGTGCCGTGGCCATGAAAATTCACGTGTGGCTTCCCCGCCTTCCAGGCTCCACGTGGGACGTTGCAGGGAAGTTGTCAAAAAAGAAGGTGACCAGCTGTTTACAGGAAGGGCCGATGATGCAGCAGTAACATGAAGATAATCCAAACTCTGTGGTGAGATAGAATTAAAAAACGTTGTCACTAAATCTTTGCACATTGTGACAGAAGTGAACATATTTTTCTTATGACTGTTACCCGGTAAAATCCTGTGTCTTTTTCTTGTCTCTTTTTCAGTGACTCCTTTCCTTCACTCAAGTTCTCACCTCCTCACCCAGTCCCAACAGCTATGGTTGGCAGCGAGTGGGAAATACTGCTTTGCATCTTTACTGTCCTGTGAAAAGAGAAAAAAACATGACAAACATCAGGGCAAGTCAACAAAAAGATAAATGATATAGAGGTAAATATATAAAGATTCAGTGCTAAATAAAATAAAATAAAAAAATAAAGAAACCAGCCCATAATTCAACAGGTTTAACTTGAATTATGTCATACACAAAATGAAGTGTCCGCTGGACACACTAGGGGGAGCTGATCGACAAGTCTGATGTGCAGGAACCACAGAGGAATTAGGAAAAAACTGTTTCAAAATGATGATTCTCAATCACACAAACCTTTATTTCTATAATCATATGTGAAAACATGTGTTCACATAGCCTAATCCTTCATCATGTGTGTCTTCAGATGACAGCATGGTGCACAAAGCCACCTTTGTGTGTGTGTGTGTGTGTGTGTGTGTGTGTGTGTGTGTGTGTACATGTATGTACTTGTTATGCAACTGGATAAGGCTCCTGTAATCCCTGGAAAAACACAGAAACACACACAACCCCCAGGGTAGAGAGAAGGTTTTGGCGGGTGGGGGATGACGGGGGAGTGTTTATGCTACAAACTCAGGCGTCCTAGAACCAGCAATACCTGTCCCCTTGAATTTCATATCTGATAACTGCACCAATAAAGTATCTGGTTGTTCACTGAAAGAAAACAAATTAACTTGTGTTGGAAAGAAGAGAAGGACTGAACTCTCTTGCTGTCATCTCTGCATTCCCTCCTTTACCCTCGGTGACCTCTGTGATCTTTGCTCACTAACACACCAGCTACGTCCAAGGTTGAGTGGGCACAGTGCTGATCGTCAGCATGCGCCAAGCCTCAAAATGAAACCAGTACCATAAACATATGTGGGCATATCTTAGAGAATCCACACACATAAGCACAACATCCTCACACACACACACACACACACACACACACACACACTTCTCAGAATGTAATGCCATCCTTTCTGGGTGAGAGTTCAATAAGTTAAGGAAGAGAGTGAACATCCTGGAATCTGCGGTTGACGATTCTTAATTTTTTTTTTTTTTTTTTTTGGTTAGCAGACTGTTTTAAAACATAAATGTGAGAGTAGTGTGCATATGTGTGCAATTATGTAATTTATCCTACACTTTAGCACATGCGCACCTGTGTGCTCATGTCTTAGTCTGTACATGCACGTACACTGTCCTCCTAATGCATGAGTGTTTACAGTGGTGGTTAAGAGGACCTGACATCTGTAGCATTGCATGGTGGTCATCACCCAGCAGGGAGGGTGCATAGGGGTGACACCCATCCTATTGACCACCATCAGGGAGTCCGGCCCTATTGTACAGCCTACTTACATCACACACAAGCTGGCATGCTCAAACACACTCACAAATGCACACAAACAGGCAGATAGGTTATATCTGCAGAGAATGAACACCATAAACATACAGAGCTGAAGATCTTCTACAGGACAAACCATCACAGAGCATGTGAAGCCCTCAGATGAATCACACTGACCTATATAATATTACTATGTCTGCATTAGGTATACGCTACTTTAAAAGGCTCTGCTTAGTCTTATTTTTATGTTGTTTGTTCGAGATTCCACACAAGAACAAAGCAGGTTTTGTACTGGGACAATAACATATATTGTCTTTTATTTGACATGTAAATGTCATAACATATACATAGAATTCTATTTAATATGATAAATTATCTTCAAATCTATCAAACAGAGATTAAAATCAGGTATCACAGTTAGAACATTTGTAAAATCAACAGGAAATTATACATCTACAAAAAGATTTTATATCAGATTATATTTCACTTCACTTCAATATTTATTTTTTTCTATATATATATATATATATATCATCCATACCTGCTTATTTTGTGACCAAAATATTGTGATATTGCAATAACTGTCCAAGCTTCAGTAACTACTGCACAAAATTTAGTCAAAGCAGAGTTTAGAGTAAATACTGCCCTCGTTGCCACACAGTCGCAGCCAAACAGATAAAAACAGGAAGCCATATCAAGTGAACACTTGCTACTTAGACACGGCTAGTCAGAGGTAAACCAAAATGATTCTACTTCCATTCTCCCTGACCTTGGCTGTAATTGAAGAATATCAGTCTTGGCGTCTGGGTAATTCAGTTTGTTCGGCCAAATATCTAAACAGAGCAAATCCAGTACTGCTGAAGAAAAACACAGTTAAACTAGACCTGATAACTGTTCATCAGAGTTACAGTGATTAGTTTTAAATTCTGATTCATTACATTGTGACAGATTAGATCAGATACACATCCGAACTGATTACAATCATATGCTCCAAATGCATAAAATCAGGTCACCACAAACTTTCCACCTGTTAAAGTCTTTAAAGCCTGAAAACCCCTGTTGGTTTTTCAGGTCCAGCATTTCTGTAGGTGCTGCTCTCTGTGCTACATTAAAATGATTAGCAAGAAGAAACAACAGCTACACTTCTCTAACTATTATACATCACCAAGTAGAGTCTTTATCTTTTCGCACTCATCCACAGTGGCTCATGATTGTCTGCCAGCCAACAAATTAACATCTGTTTCTAAAACTCAATATGCTCATCGTGTCAACAGAGCATGCAGCCTGTGGACGTGCATCTTTCTGTCTTTCATTTCTTTTGTTCTGCGCCGAGCTTCACGTCACTGTGTGCTCCACGTTATATATAAAACATCCAATGAGCTTTTTCTCCACGTGTATAAAACAACCTGCCACATGTTCTGTTTTACAGTGCTGCTTTACAAGGGCACCATGTATCAACAATACCTCTTACTCAACATTAACATACTTCAGAGAGAGTTGCATGCTTGTTACAATACATGCAACTGGGTCATGCAGCAACATGAATATTTGCATCTGCTGATCATTTTGATTATAAAAATAAAGAAACTTCATATTTCCATGAAAATAAAAAGTCTCTTCTGCTTTTAGAGAAGCTGCTACATGAGTGTGAAATGAACTTCTGTGTAACTGAATCGAAGAAAGCCACAGTGACTTGATCATTTGTTACTGGTGAGTAACAGGAATTCATGATACATCCTGCAAGTAATTCCTGCATTAAATCATCATGAGTCGTGCCTTAAACATCACTCACACATATGATTTTTATTATTACTATATAAAGAGTCACCTGCTTTACAAAAATGATTCATACTCTTGTCCGTTTTTGTTTCAAAGGCCAGCAATGTGTTATGTGTAAATCCCACATAACCTTGAAATTCTACATTATTAGATTTTAGAATGGAAGTTAGTCTTGGTACCTCTGAGTGACTCTGTTTTCTCAGCTTTTCATCTATTCATCCAGATCTAATAAGTGTCCCGTGCACTCACATTTAAGCACTTGTAAGGTGAAAACTGCGCCCTGCTTCTGCTATGATGGGTTTCCTAATGCTCTGCATAACAAGTAACAGTAGGCAAGTTCCTTTCTTTGCCACTGTGACGAGAGGACGACTAGAAGTTGAATGGTAACAACGCACACTGGTAGTTTGTGTCTTAATAAGGAGATACAGGACAAGAAGTGCTTGCTGTCTTTTTAAATTATGTTTCGATCAACTTTTTAGATGATCACCGACTCCCCCAGTGATGTTCCTGTAATGCTTCTCTGGCAAAACCCACTGAATGCAGAACATGAAAAGACAGCAGTGGATTCCATCACTTATACATGAATGTTCTCTAAATATTTCCCATCACAAAACCATCAGCATAATAGTTGCACATTCTACTGGATTGGAGGCCTGTGAGTTTTACTGCCCATCCCCAGAAAATACTGACTCTGTTTTGTTACAGAACACACAGTGAGTTAGATTCTGATTGGCTTTAAAAATGTAGTAATGATGCCGCTCTAATTCCACAGCTCTATAGTGGTTTATCAAATACAAGAATTTAAAATAAAAGGAATGTTTTCATTTCTTGTTAAAATGTGATCTGACTGACTGATTATATTCTGAACAGGAGAAATGATTTGTTGATTATTCGATTAGTTAGACCAGTAATTAGAAACAATTTTGATTTTAACAACTTGACGTATTTTCCAAGCAAATATTTCAATTGGACTGCTGGCTCAAGCTTTGAATGTGAAATTATGGCACTTTTCTTTCTCTGTTTTGTCAGTAAACTGTTCACTTTTGAGTTTGGGACAATTTATCTGGGAAAAACAAGCAATTTTAAGACACTGGAAACTTATGAGCCATGTTTTACACTTATTTCTTGCATTTTACAGGCTCAACAATTATTAGTTTCATCTAGACAAAACTATTTATTTATTAAATCAATTACAAATAAACTAATGGGTAGTTGCAGCCTATTTTGTTTGTTACATAACTTCCAACACTTTATGCAGGTAGTAGGTCACAGTTCAAAGAACACAGTGCTTCAGGTCCAGGGTTTTCCACTGGCACAAACAGCCCAGCTACAGCCATTTCCAAACACACTTGTCTTACTGCAGTGATCACAAAGTCACAACAAACACACTTCTGCACGATGGAACTTCTTTCCAAAATGGCAGATGCCGCTAAGACAAACACTCCACAGCACATTCACATGGAACTTCTGCTTACTTCCCCTAATCAAAAACGCTGAAAGCAGAATAGAACCGCCACTTTCCAACCGCCCGGGTGTCTTTGGTTTCTGTCCTGGATGAAAGAGCTTCCACATTCCTTTCCTGAGGGGTCAGAGGTCAGCCTCTGCACTGCCTGACTGCCCGCCCGCCACGGCTCCCGCATGCTGAGTGACTGGTATTAACCCCTTCGCTGCCTGCCGCAGCTGTACACAGAAACATGTGAGATGGATTTCAGGGTTTGTCGGATCCTTTGTGTTTCCGATGGCCCGATGCAGGGCCAAACCAGGCCAGAGCAGAGCAACCTGTCAGCCTCTCCAGAACCGTGCTCCACACACTACAGAAGCTTCTTGACTTCACTATATGAACAAACTAAATATAGAACGTGTGTTCATCGTCCGGAGCTTAGGTGACAACAGCCGCGCTCAGGGAGCGATGGGGGTGGGGTGGGATGAAGTGCTCTGGGGAGGTGAACATGCTGCACAAATGTTTGAACTGAAACATTCGTAATGATTATTGATGAGGCAAGAAACATCGTGCCCTATATGAGAAACACAAAGCTGACTCCTCTAAACTTTAACTAGCAAAATTAAACTGGGACTTTAACTTGTTGCTTTATTTGCAGTTTGCACATGGAACGAAACATGTCACTACAAAGCACACTGACTGGCACTGCTATCTACGTCTGGTGATTATTTATTACTTTTAAAACATTAATATCTGCATACCGTAACCAGAGGCAGAGTATTGTTATTTTAATAGCTTTTCACAGCTTATGGGTTGGTTTAAGGTTCCAGTGAAGTTGTTTTGGGAATTAAATATTTTAATAAAAATGATTTTATTGTCGCATTTTATTTATGTCTGATTTTGTGAGAGATTTTGTGTAATATACAGTATACAGTGATGTTTATGTGTATCTTGGTCTGAACACACAGAGGATTCAATTATTGAGGTTAAATTCAAAACTTAAATGAAGTTTAAATAAATTTTTAGCATAGAAATGAAATCAATTTCTCCTGTTTGGCAAAATGTGAAAAACAACACCATCATGACTTTAAGAAAGTTACCTAAATAGCATCACAAAGTCCCCATTAGAACCTGCTAAACATAAACAACATGTGCAAATAGACCTGGAGAGGGACGGTGTCGAATGAGGGAGTTTGGAAAAGGAAACAGACGGTGGGTGCAGGGAGCAGCTCAGACTGAGGAGTGTGGGAGACAGTTTCAGGAAACCAGGGAGTCAGAGACGGAGAACCAGCCCAGAGGCAGCAGAGGCAGCAGAGACACACTGAGAGAGACGGAGAGTGGGAGAAAAAAGGGAGTGGTGTAGTGGGAGGTTCTTTGCACCAGGCAAGTGACTCCAAAGAGAACTTGTGTGTGTGTGTGTGTGTGTGTGTGTTTGGGGGGGGGTCATGCTTTACTGTGGATGAAGGTGGCATGACCCACAGCAGA
This sequence comes from Mastacembelus armatus, assembly GCF_900324485.2. Taxonomy (NCBI): domain Eukaryota; kingdom Metazoa; phylum Chordata; class Actinopteri; order Synbranchiformes; family Mastacembelidae; genus Mastacembelus; species Mastacembelus armatus. The sequence continues at coordinate 20,067,069 of NC_046639.1, read as the reverse complement.
GCAAATAACACAACTGTGTGCATTTAAACGTTGTAGCTACTACTGTTATTGTCACTTCATCTGCCGATTATTTTCCTTATTAATCAATTTACTGTTTAGTCTAAAAAACACCAGCTGCCAATAAACAACGCTGATCACATATACTATATACCATATATTAATCACAACCATGTTTACTTCGCCGTTGGGTGCGTACTATTTTGAGATCAGCTAAGACAGTCGACTGATCAACTTCAATCAATAAGATATATATTTATATTATATTTATAATTATATTTATAATTTATATTTGAGGTGAGGTGTCAAACATGTCAAATATTTTCTACATCTTAGTTTTAAAGATTTATCAATTAGCCATTTCCCATAAAAAAATAAAAATATTTGAAAAATAAATGAATGAAATGGTTTGATACCTAAAGTTTAAATTATGGGATTTTCTGTGAGTGGATATGATTATTTACTGTGCAAGAGTAAAAAAACTAATCAGCAACCATTTTTACAATAAATCACTATAAAATTCTACTGTAGTGAGAAAACAGATTAAATAAATGACGGTGATATATGATAATCAGTGTCCCAGAATCTGACAGAATATCTTATAATTTTGTTTTTGATATTTTCAAACCCGCAAGAAGGTCGTGGGTTCGCATCCCGGCCTTTCTGTGTGGAGTTTGCATGTTCTCCCTGTGCTTGCGTGGGTTTACTCCGGGTACTCCGGTTTCCTCCCACAGTCCAAAAACATGCATGTCAGGTTGATTGGTGACTCTAAAATTGCCCGTAGGAGTGAGTGTGAGTGTGTGAGGTTGTCTGTCTTTGTGTGTCTATATGTGGCCCTGCGACAGACTGGTGACCTGTCTAGGGTGTACCCCTGCCTTCCACCCGAGAGAGAGCTGGGATAGGCTCCAGCGGATCCCCGTGACCCTGAACAGGAAAAGCGGGTATAGAAGATGGATGGATGGATGGATATTTTCAAACCCTAAAATCCAATTTTACATATATGTAAAGATTCCAAACTCTGGTTTCATGCATAGAATTTATTTTAACAGAGAGATTTGTTTATTTAAAGCAGATCTTCTACTGAATATAATGCAAAACAAATATTCATGCGCAACAAAACTAATTTGTTTCAGAAATATACAGAGTAACTGTCATCATGGTAAGATACTGCAAACAAGAATGATGAAAAATGAAGTTGGTGGTGATTTACTCATTATGTTGATTTCGTGATCATTAACCTTTGAGAGGCGAGCTCCGAACTGTAGCAGTTCTGTTGTGTTCTGACGCTGCAGTACCAACATGATTCAAACCCATCGTCTGTTTCAACAGCACTTCTGTCCTCCCACCTCCCCTCCTCCTCCGCCAGGTTTCACTTCCTCTCCTGCTCGTGTTTTCTGATCCAGATTGAAGCTCTAACAGGCTGAGGCGGGTGGAGGGTGAGAGGAAGAGTCCCCAACCCAGACCAGCATCTAGGTCTGCTGTGCCAAACCCTCACCCATCAGGTCGGGATGTGGCCATAAAACCATCACCAATGCCCTGCTGTCCAGGCTAAACATAGCCCATGCTGCGGTCTGGCTGGGGTGGAGGTGGGGGGAGGCAGGGCTCATCTAACTGTCATCCAGGAACACCTTCACTGCTGCACCACCCACTTCTCCTGACTTCACCCGGTTGCTGCCACCAACTGAAAACATTCCCCTAAGAACTTTTTTTTAGTTTCCTTGAATGATCTGATGTCTGAATGTACATTGTCCTGCTGATTAAAGAGTGACTGAACTTTTACCCAGCAAACAGATACATCCAACATTAATGTCAATACAATCAATTCAGCCTGTTTCATACAAGCTTTGCACTTGGTAACAAACTGCTACAAATACATAACACAAGGAGCAAATTCAGGATTAGCACCAGGTCTAACCGCAAACGCAGTCTCACTATGTCTGAATGCATTTCCTGTCCTGTCGTGTTTTTCTTCATTCATAAACAGGCTCCTACACACTCACGGTGTTCATTAAACATCCTCATATATCATTCTGAGGAACATGTTGGTGCTTGAGTGACCAACAACAATTTAGCCCCCTGCTGGTTAACTGCCTGTGTGGCTGCTGCAATTAAACAGATACCGCACCGAATTATCAGTGATGACAGCCAGAGCATTCACACCAACTCCTGCATGGCTGATAAGAAACAAAGGTCCAGCTGACCACAATACTGCAAGTATTTAACATGTATACGATGGCAGTAAAGTGTCAGGAGGAACGTTCATTTATGCACAAATTTGCTCTAATAAAGTCTGTTGTACATTGGGTCACGATGGTTGTTTTATTCTAAAAAGTGGGCTTGAGAAAAAAGTTTGTATGTGTGTAGGTGTGTGTGTGTGTGTGTGTGTGTTTACATGTTTTAAAATATGTATACTATAGCTGGATTGAGATCCCGAGGCCTGTGCGTTCGTGTGGAAAGTATAGGCAACGACTGGTCTCTGAGTCTGTGTGTGGCCTGCAGTCTCACTAACAGACACATTCCCTGTGTCAAACAGGCAGCACGGACTCAGTATCACCCCCCCCCCCCCCAACAACCTGACTGACCCCTGGATCCTCCTCACCAGCTCAACACAGCACACATGCAGCTACACATACTGGACGCTTTTTAACAAGTAATGCTAGTCAGTGTGTATGCACCTCTAGTGTTACTATTTCTGTTACCATCACATCCTCCTCTGTGTGTGTCTTTGTGCTTTACAGTACAAATATTTGTGCGTCCAGAGAGTTTTACAAGTTTAACCATTGACAGCAGGGCTCATGCCTTTGGCTACACCACCAGTGTGTTCCTGCAGAAGATGATCGGTTCACTGTGGCTGTACAATCTCAGTAGATCATCTTGTTTTGGAGCTATGAAGAGGTGTTTGCAGCTCACAGGTGTTTCAGTCTGTTTCAGTCATAGACCATAGACTTCTTAGACTCCAAATTCTTTTTAGATGCTAATTTAGATGCTGTTTTCCATAAACTGTCTGTCTGCTTCTATTCTCATGATTATCATTTTACACATAATATTTACACATAAAGTAATGACATTTCTGGTCAGACTAATTAGATATTTTACTTTAAGGAAGAATGAACTGACAAAATGCCCCAAGCCTCATTAATTCCTGCTGTTGACCAATGGCCCAAAATGCAAAACATGAGTAATAAAGAGGGACAACTACCCAAAAGTACAAACGCCAACATCCTTTTGCTTCATTGTGTTATTGTCCTCCTCCTTTGACCTCCTCCTCCTCCCTACCAGTGCCCCCACTCCTCCTACATTTGTACACTCTTCATCCCTCACTCCTCCTTTTTCTGTAACACCTAGAAATCAGCCTGTGCCTTTAGGAGGGTCATCTTTCCCTCTTTTCTCCAGTCGCTTGCCTTCCTTCCTCTCCTGATGTGGTCCACACAGATGGAACACGTTTGGGAAGCACCTATTAAAACCAGCAGTGTCGTTCCTCCTGTGTGTATACGCGCGTGTAAGAGCTGGCACACACCTCCTACAAATATAAACCTCATCAAAGTGTTATGTACTATTAACAGCAATAGTATCATCATCATCATCATCAACATCATCAACATCATCAACATCATCGTCACAGCCAGGATTGTCTATTTTATCGTCAGTATCATCCTCATCGCTCTGCAAGCCCAGACTGCTAAGAGCAACATCTGGGTAACACACATTCTTCTTTTTAACCATGGTTGGGGTTAATTAGAGACTAATTAGAAAATTAACCGGCTCCGCAAACACAGATAAACAGGGCATCTCTCGTCCCCTCTGGCTCTCTCTCCCAATGCTAATTTGCCAATAAAACAGTTGTGGGGAGGAGAATCTTTAAAAAACACATTTTGTTAAACACCAGTTTAGCTTTGTTACAGTTTCTGTGGGGACTTCAAATTTATTATGTGTCAACCCCCTCCCGAAAGAAAAAAACTTTAAAACATGATGACATGTCCTGCAGTTCTTTCTATGACTTCTCAGTAGATTTGTCTTTGATAATTCACCAGGGCTTCACAGATAATGATCTCCTCCACACTGAAGCAAACTGCACCAATTGCCAACAACTTACAACGTGAGTCTGGTGTTGGTAAAAGAGAAACGTTTCTCACTGAGATGTTGACTATAAATATAAAGGAGCATTAGAAACACTAGTAAATTACAAGTATTTATAATTTGTCATTAAATAAATGCACTTCATTAAGCCAACAGGCCTTTAACATTTTTATGTACACAACATTAAGAGATGATGTTTATGATGTCTACATTAACCAGTTAATACACGTTATTAATAAGCTGCAAAAAAAAAAAAAACTGCCAAGTCAGACCATTAGCACAGGATGTACAGTTTGCTTGGCAAGGCTTTATCAAAATGTTGACACTAAACACATGGGCAGCGTGTGTGTGTGTGTGCGTGTGTGTGAGTGTGTGTGTGAGTGTGTGCATGCGTGCGTGCGTGCATGCGTGCGTGCGTGCATGCGTGTGTGTGTGTGTGTGTGTGTAGATGTGGTTCTGGGGAAAGCCCTTCTGGCAGGGAGTCCTGGCCATGACACGGAGCTCCACAGCAGGCGGAGATGTGGGCACAGTGCCAGTGGGCGTCACGCCAGCCGCCCTCGCTCCAACCCTCTCTCTCTCCATCAGGTTTACAGAGCAGAGCTTTTGCACACACCACAATCATCCACACCTTTGCAGCCTCATCACATATAATCGTACATAAGCATACAATATTTACTTTACTATAATAGTCCAAAAACACTGGGTTCAAAATTAGACTCATCTATTTAATCTGTTCACTAGACAACGGATAACAACAAAATTAGATTTGAGACTGAAATAATATGGAAAAAAATATTAGATTTTTATTATTACATTAATATTAATTCAGTATTGATGATATTATCACTTCACTGCTTGATAAAACTTGTTTGTGGCATATTTTTCATATGATGTAAGCATCATAAACATTAGTACAAATATAATAATGTATAAATCTCTCATATAAAACTTACTGGAAAGCCAATAAGGACTAGAGACACAATAAAAGGTTCTCATGAAAAGAAACTTTTTGGATACATATACATTAAAAGCTATTCAGTACGTTGGTTGGGTAAGTGCAGTTTCTCTATAGGTGTCTCAGATTTGCTCATCTCGACATATTGTCCATTATGTGCACACACTTTCTTTTCTGCTGTTTTCAAACTGATTTCAGGCATGAATTCTGCTGCACTGTTTGCAGATCTTCCCAGTGCTTTCAAAAATACTGATGATCACAACATTTTGTTAAATAAGCTGCTTTTTTGATGCTCTTTGTGGTAGAATTTGAACTGTTGTTGCCAGTAGTTTCAAATCAAGGTTTCATAAATGAAGCAGCATTAATGCTAATTGTTTGTCTACCTAACTGGTCTGAGTGCTGAACACGTTGCCACCAGGGCCACCGTTACTTCTGTTCTGGCTTGCTAAATCCTGCTTTGCTAAAACAATCAGCTGCAGCCACTTTTCAGATGCGCTGGCTGAGAGAGACACCATCATATGTGTCACCCAAAGCAACAAGGTGTGAACAAAAGGAAAAGACACCAGTGGCGCCCTCCACAGCAGCTAGTTGTGGTAGTGAGTCACTTCACTGTGTCAACCACCATAAAATTGCAGAAGAACAAAAAGAAAGTGACCACAACAAACATGTCGGGAGCAATGGAAGAGCCACCACCAGATGGAGCGTTTAGCGTTGAACAGAGAAAAGCATGATGTTCAGAGTCAGCAGGTGAAGCAGGACAACAACAACACAAGAGAGAGATGCAAAGCAGCAGCTGGGTTTCTGAACAGACTCGCAGATGGCATCTACTGTACTCCACTGATAATAAAACATCCAAGACTGGCTTGTGTGGTGTTCGTGGCCATGCTGCAGTTTCCTCATATCAGGAGGGTGAATTCTACAAAGTAAATACATCTTAGTTTTATTCACCAGAAGCACAAACAACCTCATAATCTAGCATGGCCACGCTTATCTTTGTTATTTTTAATGTTATATCAACTGTCTTTATGGTCAGACACATCCCATTTACGTTCTTTCACTTAACTTCTAGTTACATCTTTGCTACTTTCCTCTGTATGACCTGTGTGCAGAGCTCTTAGGAAAATCTTCCAAACACAATGGAAAAAAGCAGAAATTCCAACTCCAACCTGGACACTACAATGACTAAAACTTTCCTAAAGATCAGCAGAGTCTAGAAAAAAAGAAAATTCAGTGCTCATCCATTACAGCTGGTCTCTCATCAAGCACAAGTCGACATTAAATGGAACTACAATGGACATGACATTTGGATTTCACTGGGCGCAGTGCATCCTGGGTGTTGTAGGATTTTTTACCTTGGAAGATTTTGAAAATTTTGACACTTTTCTCTATTTTTTTCTGTTTAACAAATAAAAGTCCAAGTTGCATTAAAAGATCATAAGTGTAACAGTGAATTATTTCTTTGAGTAACATTTTAAATGCAGGACTTTTATACTGGAGTATTTCTGCAGTGTGGTTGTGCTCCTATTAATTGGATTAAAACATATACATATATATATATATATATATATACATAAATAATATATATATTTATAAATATAAATTAAATATTTTCTCCAACACTGACTTTACAATTCATACTATGTAACAGTATTAATAAAACCTGTGGATGTTTTGCACAAATTAGTGTGTCTCTGTGGGGGATATTAGGTCTACAATCTTTTTTATTTGTTCCCATGTCCTTGTAAAATAGATCTTAGATCAGTGAGATTTCCTCACAGTTTACCATTTCCTAAATTTATCATCAGCATTTAACCTTAAGGGGAATATTTCTTTCATTTCATTTTAACATAAGATTTTTGTTCCTTCGCTTAATAGCTGCTGAGCATTTCAATTTAATTTTTAGTTTCATTAAAACTCTATGTGATATATGTCTATATGTAAGATCTTGAGCATTTGCATGTATACTAAAAGTGATTTCACTAAAATGACATTCAGGTATTGTCATGTTTAACTGCATACTGCTCAAACACCAACTACTCCTACAGTGTATCTGTGAGAAGACCGATGCACACAGTGATAATGTAGCTGCTCTGACTGAAACACATGCCGCCTGCGGTCTGAGCCGCTGGGACTCTGACACCTTTGTTTCCCCACACAGCCACTGGCTCTCTCTGATTCAGATGGGGTCAGCAACAAACAATCTCTAAGTTTGGCAACGTCAGCTCAGCTTAAAACAACAGGCATTGTTCAGCGTGCTTTGTTTACAGAAATCTACAGATTTCAATAGTGCCCACTCTCTTTCCACTTTTTTTTTTCCTTCCTTATCCCTGTCACTCTACTGCTGATTTCCCTCTGTTGTCTTTCTTGTTTGCTGAATGCCCCACTCCTTCTCGGTCCATTCTTCTATGTATTTTTAAAGGATGTTCAGAGTAATGGAAGGGAAAAGGAGGAAAGCAGTATGCACATGTGGGTTGGGGGGGGGTGAAAGGTAGAGACTTGTAAAAATAACATTCTTGCATAAACAGGGCCTTGAAACATGGGCAGTGGGCAGCTTGCATTCCTTCCATTTCTTTGAAACTTGATCACTTTCTGAGACTTGGAGGTTGCAGGCACCTTTAAGCAGATGACAGCCGTGTGACAAGCGAGCAGGGGAGAGGTACATAACAAACATACATGAATGAGATGAAGAAAGAAAAGAAAGCAACCAGCTCACAGGAACAGGACGAAAAGACTGTGAAGGGCAGATAACACAGATGTTCAAAGCAGCAGCCATGTGATGTCCATGTGAGGCTATTTCAGTTCAAAACAACAGTGTGATGGAGAAAAACCAACTCATTTAGCCTGTTTGGTTACTTCCGAAAAAATGCGATACACTCAAGAAAAATACTTTGTATGCCGAGGCCCCAGGTTTGCAGGCTTCACAGAAACTTATTAAAAGAAGCGCACCTCCACCTGTATCACGTTAACTCATTCTTGCTCTGCAGAGACATGGAAGAAGTCTCGTCCCTCCAGTGTCTGAGCTCACAGACGAGTCTTTGTGTAGAAGCAGAACAGCGCCTATTGGGTAACAGATCAGAGGTGAGCCGCTTTGTCTGGGACACAAGGGAAGGGGAAGACACAAAACTATGACCTACAGTATCCCAACAATACAAATTGGTGAAGCAACTACACAGTTTCAGTACATTAGGACTGCAATATATTCTTATATTAATTATCACTTAATATCTTATGTAATATTCATTTTGTTTTATAAAATATCAACAAACAGTGAAAATGCCCATTAGACTGTCATTCACCAGAGCCTGACCAATTATTCAAAATGCAAAGATTTCAGTTTAAGCCACAACATATGTGACAAAGAAAAGCTGTAAATCCAAACATTAGTGTCCAGGTGACTTTAACTGTTTCAGCTTGGGTTGCATCTCTCCGAAGCACCTGACTGATACTGACTTTATTAGACGCATTTATTATCAGCCATGACATGACGGATAGACATTTCTATTTTACTGTATGTGTTTCTGCATTCTGTTATAGTCATTAAGTCTCCGCAGGCTGACAAGTCAGTTTTTTGCACCACAGCAGCTGCCCCCGGCCTCATCTTACGGTATTGAAAAAAAAAAAAAAAAAAAGATCCCCAAGAGTCCCACACAGTGTGGTCCTCATAGCTGAGGTAGAGGTAGCGTCCAGCTTCATCTCAAATATCTATTATTGAGGTGTAGATATTTATAAATCAACTACCACCATTTAAAACCACCAAAGCTGAAGTAAAAGAAAATGTTTAGCAGATATCTGATCTGGTGTTATAATTTGTATGTAATTAGACTCAGTCTATGAGAATATTCATTTATTCATTTATTTTGCTATTATTAGGTTTTATGCAAATCAATCTCATGAAAAATACTAAACCAACAATGTTCACATCTCAGTATCTCCTGACCTCTCTATGCTGTTTTATAGGTCTTCATTTATTCCGACTGAAGATGTGTGGCGTAATTAAAAAAAGATCACTGTTTATGTAAAAAAAAAAAAAAGAAGCTGGCTACTACAGAATTAAATTTGTTATTCCAAAAAAAAAAAAAAAGAATAGGAGGAAACCATGTATTTGTCTGGGATTATTTTGAGCAGGGGGTGAATCCACATTTCATGCTCTAATGAGTATTTCAAGCAGCAGGATGGTGTTTGTGGAACTGAGTCTCAATAACCTACAGTGCGTGCGTTCATAGTAATGACACAATGCTTCATAGGAATAGATTAGATCAGGTTTTGGATGTACACATAGTACTTCTTAGTAGGATACATGGTTTTGTTGGTTTTGATCGAATTTGTTGACAGCAAGAAAACTTGTTGAAACACTTGTTCTTTTACAGTTAGTTGCTTACACCCCTAATTTCACAGAACCTGGGGGTTTTCATTGACAGCATGAATAAGCATAATAATATATATAACATAATAGCATACATCTACAGGATGAAAAACCTCTGAAATAGCAGGCTCAGTGTGGACATGTACCTGTAGATTTCTTGTGTTAGATGTCAGAGGAGATAAGGATCAACAGTCAGCACAATGACAGAAAGATGAAAGTGCAGAGGAAAATAAAGGGACAGCACAGCAGCTGTCAAACATGACGCTCAGGCTTGTGTGTGTATGACTGCCAATGACAAATCATGTCACTACTGATGGTCTCCAAAAGCACAAGGCCTAATTCAATGCATCTGCACACTGCACTACACAAAGCAGGTTTTAAAAAAGAAGATGACTACAGACCAGACCTGGGAGACCACAGAGTGTCTCCTGATGACTGAGGTTTGTTAGAAATAAATGAAAAAAATAATGATTATTTAAACATACTTCACATGATGCGGGTGGAAATGTCCACAAAAGTCAAATTTTTGAGCCAGTTCTATTCCCTGATATCATAAAAAAAAAAAAATCACTGAATTACACATTTAACATAATAAAAACATCTTTCATGATAAAAATTGTCAGCGGCCTAAAAGACTGGTACTGCATGGAAGGTTTCTCACAGTGTTTTATAGCACCAGTCAGCCACCTCACATGTAACAAACACCCCTCATCAAACTGTCCTCAGTTACCTTTTATCCATGTTAAACTAGTTTGGTCTGGACTAACATATCCCAGCAGCTACTGGACAAACAGCCATGACATTCAAAGCATTCATAGCAGCATCACACTCATTATCAGAATTATCAGGAAAACCCTGCACGTAACATACTTTGTATTCTTTAATACCACCAATCTGACCCACACTGTCCCGCCATTGAATCTAAATGTAAAATGTGAGCTAAGAGAATCTTGACAGGTGTAACACATCTACTAAAGAAAGAAAGAAAAGTTTTGTTGGGAGGCGTTGAGGAAGAACTGAGAGGGGAGTCCTGCAAAGGAGTTTTGAGCTCAGGAGTTATTCATTAACACATCTGAACACAGCACTTTCCTTCTCCTTTTCTTCCAGCCCCCCAGAGATAAAAACACACACTCATTTGAATGACTGGGATGCCAGAGGGTGGTCTTCCACCTCGCTACCTCTCCAACACTTTAAATGTGCGTCTGTGTGTAGGGGGTGGGGGGAATGTAAGGATCTCTGTCTTTCTCTCAGAAGGGTTTAGGTTTCAGATGGAGGGTAAAATAGCTAACAGATTGCCCAGCATCCGTACCACAGCACCCACCCTCTGTGCCTACTAACCCCACACTCACTGTGATGGGAAAACCCACCTACTCAACTACTGCACATGCAGCGAGCGTTCCCCTGCAAGCCGCAGTAGATCTAAATATCTGAAGAACTATTTATAAGCCAGTGAAGGTGTTGATTGGGTTCTTGGTGGCCATGCTGCCATCTGGCTGAGAGTGAAGGGAAATCAGCCGGCCATCTTCACATCGTCACTACAACAACCACACAGCAGGTGAACAACTTCAAACCAGGTTAAAACAACTGGGAGACACAAAGACAATAATCAACCATATGTGCTGCTCTGTGCAGTGGTGTTGCTTAATGTGGCCGGTTAATTTTACATTAACTTTAAGGACTTATGTTTAAATAAACATTGTGAGGAAAGACAACATGATTACAGTCAAATATGTTGTTGACAACTGAGCATATTGAACCCACCTGGCATTATATGGCAAGATAATAACATATTTCTAAAACAGCCTAAGGTTTGAGAACAGTCAAAGGGTCCCAAGACAAGACCAAGGGGTTAAACACTGAATTAAGGAAGGAACAAAGATTATTAGTATTGCCTGTGGTAAATTATAGTCAAGGACCAATATTTTTCATCAGTGTTTTTATCATTATTTATTAAGAGCCAGCTGATTTTCATAAAGAGCCGTTACATAAGCCCTATTGCCACAAAACTTCCTGTAGTAAAAAAGGACAAACATATTTTGACTTTTTCGCGCCTGTAAAAGGGCCACAAATAACCCTCAAGGTTTTTTAGTAAAAATGTGTCCCTATTTATTTTTTTGTTGTTTAAACTAATTGAGAAGGAAAAAAAAACTTTTCTTCTCCCAACTCATGTTTGCACCAAAAACTGTAACTAAGGCTTATAAGAACATATTGCTTTGTTTTGAAGCCAAAAAGGTAACTAGAAAATGTGAAATTTGTCAGAATCTTATTGTTTGAATATCATAAATAATTTTTTTCTGTATTTCCACATCACCCTGGTGTCCTGGGAGCAGTGGAAGGACAATGCTGAGGGTACGATACATGCAGACAGACACAGATAGCTGTTACTGAAAGTCACTGGCTGGCAAAATGAGACCATCCAACCAAACCAGTGCAGTGAAGAGGAGGCCAATGATGTGACCGGATTGGCCAGGCCACACTGGGGCAGGGGGGACGAACAGGGGAGGAGAGAAGGCGGTGAGTAGCAGGGAGCGAGGCAGCATCACGTGACCGAGTCCAGCAGAGAGTGTTATAATAGGCCCCCTCTCGGAGCAGAGAGGCAGAGGCTGGATGTGAACCAAAATCCCTCTACCACACACAGGCTGGCCATTGTTGGCTATTCACTGAACTCCATCTCAGGGCACTTTATCATTCAATTAGGACAGCTTTCACACCGCACACCACAGAAAAGAGGCCTTCAATCAAACTGAAAACTTCACACTGGCCCTGGAGGGGATGCAGAAAGGAGACTCGCAGTTGTCACCCCACTTTCATTTTTCCAACTTGTTGTTGTTGTTCACTGAGACTTTGAGCGAAGAGACAGAGAGAGATGGAAAGAGGGAGGTGAGAGAATAGATGGAGGGATGTGAGAAAAGAGAAGGAAGTCCCTCTGAGTACACCATTACATGTTTGATACCACACGTGTGTTTAGGAAGCTGCTGGAATGCATTTTGAGTGGGTGAGGGGTTAAATTTGGTAAGTGGTTGTGGAGGGAAGGTGGGGGGAGAAAGAGAGTAAGAGAAAGAAAGAAAGAAAAGAGAGGGAGCATGAGGAAAGGGGGAAAATTCAAAGCTGTGAGAAGAGAATGGCACAGAGGAGTATACTTGAAAGAAATAATGAGAAAGAGAAGGATGCTTGAGAAAAGACAAGAGAGAAATGTGCTGATCGGTGCTCAGCTGCTGACTACAGGCAGATATAAGGACACTTTTAACCCAGTGGTTCACAACTACAGCTCCTGTGTCTACAAATCAGAAGTGACTGACAATATACAGTAATAAAACACAGTTCATATAAAGCAAATCCTAAAATTTTATATGAATATAAAACATGAATAGTCCCATCTGTTCCACCTATTATGTTAATAAACAGACTGAGCTAAAACTGAACCAGTCTTCTGCATTAGTTCTTGACTAAATCCTGTCTTGCATTACACACAGAGGTGTTTGTGTTATTTAAACTGGCCTCATCGGTATAACTCGGGTAGACATAATAATAAAAACACGTGTCAACAGCAGCACAAACTATCAATCAATCGCACAAGTAAATCAACACCATGAAGGAGGTTTTACTCCCAACTGAGTGTCTTTATCATTAAAACATATTTTTAAAGTATTTATCATTATAGGAATTATAATTATTTTTTTATTCATGTATAAATGTTTCTTTACCATTATGAAAACTAAACTAACTGCATCTTGTTACTATTTAGATAAAAGCTTCAGTATATAGCTGAGGCTCTGAAAAAGAAGCCAAGTAAGAGCAAAACTAGAGTTAAGATTTTATTTTATTTTATTTATTGTCAAACTACAATTTCAGAGGTTAAAATGTGAATAAATGTCTTTAGGAGTTTTTTTGTTTTAGTGTTTTGTCTTTATTTTTTTCACTGTGTAAAGAGACTAAAACCTACAGAGGCCTGAGCTACAACAAAACAATTTATAAGCATTTGTTTGAGTTTGTTATCAGCAAACTGACATTGACAAAAACATTAAATGTGATGTTCTTAAATCAGTTTAGAACTATAACTACTGTAAAAATCCATTATACCAGATTGTAATACTTTCTATTCTTATAGTTTTATAATATTTAAATTATTGATAATACCTTGGGGGTACCTTTTTAATTTTACTGCTGCTATTTTTTTCTTGCATCATGAGAATTTCCCCATGGTGGAACATATAAAGGTTCATCTTATTTTATTATAGTTTGCATTTGAAATCAGTTGTTAAATATTCCGAAATTACTTACAAATGCTTAAAATGAAGAGTTAAAACTGAGTGTTACAGTTTTAACATTAACATTTCTTCACAACATGAATGTAACAGTATGTGAGGATGAAACCTGTAACGTAAAATAATTTGGGGTCACTATCCGCAGTTACAATTAACATGCATGTAATTTTAGGAGAGCTTAGGCCCAAGAGCATTTGTAATACTGTCCACACGTACTAAATAATAATTAGAAACACTATATCTGCTGTTTTTAAGTATTGGGTATTTTCAAGCATCTGAAATAAAATAATAAGAAAGCCCATCTAACCTTTATGGGATGACTTTATACAATCATTATAAACAGAGATAAAGGTCTCAACAATAACCTGATACCCCACGAAATGATCCAATATCTGACATTTTTTAAATCTACAACTGCTTTTTATTTGTCAATATAATAATTTAACATTAATGACAGTAATGACATTAAAAATAGTCACAGAGGTAAATGATCATGAAGTCATGATTGGTAATGGTGACTCTGAGCAATGGAGATTTTGCACTTTTATTGTGGTATATTCAAGTATCTGGAATATCGCACATCAATTTTAAAACTTTTAAATGTTCCATACTCACACTTCTCCAAACATTAATTATTAAGGGTGAACTAAACCAAACAATGATATCACCACTTTTGCTCCCTGCAGTTTGGGAAAGGACTTTTACACCAATGCTGTCTATAAATACAGTTTTGAGATATTTGTGCTTTGCTTTAAAAATCACATTTTGTGCTATGTTACACTTTAATTCCACCACATTTCAGACAAAATACTGTAAACTTCATTATCTGAAATCTATAGTTATTAATTACTTTGCACATTAAGATTTTACAAGAGGAATTATTATTGATTGGCATTAAAATAAGGCTTTTAAGAAAATAAACTGAATATGACCATTTAAACACCGAAAAAAGTTGTTTTTTTTTTTATTTTTATAAGTGCATTTGAAGGTAATGCTACATGTCAGACAGCATCCCAACACTTCCACTGCATCCATTATAAATACAGTCAAACCAATGATGGGTATTTGCATGTAGAGACGAAGTGCTTGTCATTTCTCATTTCTAAATTCTCATATTATTTAAGGTATTTAAGACAACTCTCAGGTGGCAAGAAGTTAATCAATCACTATTGTCGATTAACTATTCACGCTCAAATAATCAAGAGTAACTCCTAATTCTCACTCTTTGTCTCTGAGCTGCATTTCAATCAGGGATCATTCTCATGAGCTGTGGAGAACCTTCTTTTGTCTACCAGGGGAGTTGGAGGTTTTGCTTGGCATTATTGAGTGAGTAGGGGATTGTTGAGCAGGGCGGGGTGGCAGAGGCGTTATTAAAAATCACTTCAGAGGAAGGAAGAGGGGATGTGTCATCAGACACTGTGGCTACATTCTGCTTTCTCCCGCTTTTTCTTTTGCCCCCTGCTCCCTCCTTACTCGCTCCCGAGTATGAATCAGGAGTGGCACAGTCATCTGTCACTGCTGTTGTATTTGTATTTGTATTTGTGTGTGTGTGTGTGTGTGTGTGTATGTGTGTGTGTGTGTGTGTGTGTGAGTGTGTGAGTCAGGAGTTAACTCTCTCCACATGGATCAGGTTTCGGTCCATTCGCTGACTCACAAATAATCATCTCTAGACTAAGCTGGACAGACCAGGTCCATATTCCAGATATGACTGGGCCGGTAAAACACACACACATAACTCTGCACTGAGTCACGTGTTAAATCTCAAGAACACTTTGACATGCATCAGTCCCTTCTCTGCATGTACACACTAGACTGTCTGGTACTGGCGCATTCCTCGGCTACAGCGAATGATACCAGTGCACCACAACACTTCCACTCTGGCTCCAATCGCAGCTTAGCATGTGAACAGATAATAACAGGAATGCTGATGATTGTGAAGACATTTTTACTTTGCAAATTGGTTCTGGGTTTAGCTCTTATCCAGCCCTGTTTTTGTCAGGTTTCTTCCAAACAGGAAGACATGGATTAAAATAACTGGTCAAGTTGTTGGTTGAGGTTCTCTGTTTACTGTGAGCAGCTTTACAGAAAAAGTTGTTCTTAATGATGACTCTTCAACTGACCGTTCAGGAGAAACAGCCAAAGCTGTCACCAGTTAAGTTTCATAATATTTTGGACTGTTAGACAAAACTAGCATTGGGCAGTTTTCTACATCTCTGTCTGGTGATAGACTAGACAGATTAGTTGTAGTACTGAAACACATGAGACACAAATGCTAAAATACCCCAAAATATTATCTTCTCTTTTTACATAAAACACAAAAATCATGGTGTAAAAACATGGTTTAACAGATTCCTAACTTTAGCTGCTGCATTTTGACAAGTTTCTCATCATTCTGAAACTGAAAATCCAAACTTCTGCTTATCCAGTTGTTACAGAGAGATAAACAAATTAATGATGTTAATTTTCAACAGACTGCAGCATCAGTTTCTACAAACATGAGAATTTTGATGCTGCATCTCTGAACAGATCCGTCACGCCCACAGTAGTAAGATCACTCTTAAACACTACACCTGTAATACACAAAGAGGATGTCCTGGCTTTCTATGACAAGTCAGCAGAGCAGAAGTTCATGTTTCATTTTTTTGGTGACTCTGCAGATAAGTGGCCATCTGGTCCAGTATCACTTCAGCACTGCTTTAAATGCTCCGGCAAATTCAAAACTCCAAACTGCTCAGTTCATGCAGAGGTTCCACTTCAACATGTCTACATTTTCGCCAGCTTGGATCTGATGGTAACTGATAGTATATATCCCAGTATAATAGAAAACAGAGGGTTTACAGCTGCATGTAGTCATAAAAGGACTGAGTAATGATATTTTTCTTTTACTGTGGATTTTAGCAAATTTACTTTCCAGACTACTACTGCAAGCCTGCAAACTGATCCTCCTTGACCTGCATTAACTTCTGTTATTGAGGTAGAAAATGACTTAGCAGTGAGAGTATTGTAGATTATTTCATTAAATCTGTCAAATATCCTTTGTGACATTCCATCTGCCACTCTCACCTCACTGAACTCAACCTGACAAATGTTGCTCACAGGCAAGTCACTTCTGTTTGCTACTTGTGTTTACTTTCCACCACTATGACCTTAATCTGTGGATCATATTTAACACCGACTGATTTCCCTCTGTTCCCAAGTCGTTCAGTACCTGCGGTACAAGTCTATCAGTGTCTGAGAGACGACCCCCTAAACCAACGCTGTGTTTACTTCAGACAGAGAAAAGCCTATTAATAAATCTGTTGCAGACAGCCTGGCGGAAGTGGCCTGGGGGCTGTAAACTCAGTCTGAGAGAGAAGGATGGATGAAGTGCAAAACAGAGAGGGATGGATGAAGAGCATATAAAAGAGAAGAAGAAAAAGAAAAGACAGAAAGAAATGAAGACATAGAAATGGAGAAAGGAGGGAGGAGGGGAGGGAAAACAGGGAGAGGAAAAAGGGTGTGTGTGTGTTATGTGGTGTAAACCATGGGTGCTGCTTGATGGATGGATCTAGGTTCTGAAAAGCCACAGCTGCCCCGCTCTTCCTAGAAAAAGATCCACTAGGAAAAGTGGCAGTATGTGGTTCAAGCATCTAGCATCCTCTTACTATTTCTGACCGGCATACTGCAGGACCCGTCAGAATGTGCACTGGTCCAAAAAGCCTCTGCCAAAGCCTAAGTAAATGTGAACATGTGCGGCTGTATTATTAACTCTGTGCCTAGGCATAATAAAAATGAAAATGTTCATTTCTTTTTACTTTAATTAGCCTTGTAAATATCTGTGTGTACGTTAGTGTGAGCGTATACGCCGTGCTGTGTGTGTATGGCTGTTTTCAATCAGTACTACGCAGCCAAGCATCATTCCTCATCACGACTTCCAACTGAATGTAGTAAAAGTACATTTTTTAGAAATAAGTTAAGGGTGACGTTTTGTGCACCTAACACGTCTCATCCAAATAAAAACATTTTATTTTGATGTAAAAGAAATGCTTAAGTGTATTTTCTGAATCAGAACAGTGATCAACTTTCACGTTGAACATGGAAACAAAAAAGGTTTGCCCTGCAATTTCCTCTAAGATATCCTATGTACCCTTTTATAAAAGCTGTGACTGTTACTGGCATTTACAGTTAATTTCTAACCACCAACACAAATGCAGAGACATCACGAGTTGACAAAAAAAAAAGTCTTGATTCACCACCGACTTATATGGCCTCCTCGTAAGCCTTTCACAACAAGTAACATCTGAGTCAAATCCATCTAAATCATATCCGCTGATATCTGCTCATTCTACCATAACCAGGCACATGAAGGAAATTTCACACTGAAGAAGATTATAATCACCAACTGGTCCAAGTAATGTCAGTTACACAGCAGGAAGGTTTGCTAAGGGTAACTAACATTACCCACCACAAGAGGAACAAAGAAGTCAGGAAACAGTCACTAATGTCAGTGACACACTAATAGCTATTAAAAGTGTGATAATGTCAGCCACCATTAGCCATTATGAGCTAGTGACCGTATCAAGTAAGAAAAAACCCCGACCTGAAATAAAGTCTGCAAATCGACCCAATAGGTCACACAAAAATATCAGTCTGAAGTTTACTAATGTTAGCACAAGTACATGTGTAGCAGTAAAGCCAAGAGTGAACTGTGTGACCTGCATTTTATCGCTAATAAAATCAGCTTCTCATCTGATCATTCTATCAGGTCATACAGTCTTGTTTTCACGCTATGTGCTGACGCTGACAAACGTTCTGGCAGCACAATGGAAAACAGAAAATGCACATTAAATCAATTAAATCAATTACAAATCCCCTGTTCTGTTTTTATATATACCCTCGAACTTTTAAACCACTGCATATAACTACAAATAAAAGTCAAAAGGGATGTGAAACACTCAAAAACCACAATTTAATCCATCTAATCATAAGTGACTAGGGCTGAATGCAATAATACCTAACTTTACATATTTATACCAAAACATATTGATGCTATCTTTTGAAAAATATAAAGATTTTCATTAATTTAAGAAAATACGCTCTGAAATATTAAACAAGCAGCTGTAGAGCAACTAAACTAAATTAAGGACGAAAAGTGGCAAAACTGTGATCAAAGTAGGGAAATATCTCATTAATGAGTACACAAGACTATGACTCTGACTGAGCATTGAACTTCAGCTTTTACAGACATATTTGGAAGTGTTTCCATACCTGGCCCTGCAGTCAAGATAAATCACTCATTTTTTGGTCTGAGACTTCATACATGAAACATTTTTGCTTCTTGCTGTTTCTTATTCTTTTCTTCTTCCTGTCTGCCTTATGATTCCTGACCCTCGCTCCTTTCAGACCCCGACACACAGCATCTCTGTCCTTCTCTATCAAAGTGACCTGAATGACCAATGTGTGAAACATATTACATATCACAAATCAATACACTTTGCTCTGCTCCTCCTGTCACACTGCTCACAAATGTATGTAAACGCTCCAGTGTGAGTGTGAGTGCAAATACACAAACTGCACCGCTTGCATATGCAAACACACATACACTACTAGTGCAAAGCTGCGTATTCTGCTCCAGTTCTCAGGCTCCCAGCTCGCCCGTTTTTTCTCCCGCTGTCTTGAGAAAATAACAAATAGTACAATCTTCTTGCAGCCTTTCAGCGAACAACATCCATTCTAGCATGAACCCAATGTCCCTTGTTCCCTCGCCCATCTCTGCAGCACCCCCACCCACCCCATCCCATCCCTGCCTCTAGAAGGTGAAGAAGTACAAAGAAAGGGATCAGAGCTTTTCCGATTCTTCCCTGGTTATTAACTACCATTTGTCCCCGCAGAGGGCTGTCCCTCCCATTAACCCAACTGATGCTCTTTTCTCATGGAAATCAGCCTGCTGTTGCTGCCGCCGCCACCGTTTCTGCTGCCACTACCACCACTGCCGCTGCCCGGAGAGGTGCAAGGAATTGTGGGGGATTTTCAGGGGATAAGACCTCCCTCCAGCTCAAAAACAGCTCTCTCTCTCTCTCTCTCTCTCGCAAACACACACGAGCTCACACCATGAGTCAGGCACACATACACACACGCATGCACACATCTCCCATCTCACAGACAGGCATGTGCACGAGCTCTCACAGGCACATACATTCACTCAGTCACAAACATGAAACATGCTTCCTCCAACCACAAGGGCATGGAAGCAATGTAAGGCAATGCATGGAAGTTAATGAGAAGAATCTGGCTCAACGGACCCCCACACAAAATCTTCTGCAGAGCAGAGCAGCTAAGAATGCTTGGGCACAGAGCAACACGAGTCATCAGGCGTTAATGACTGTAAAAAAATATTTAGAAAAAGAAGTGACTCTCTTTAAATTCTGTACACAATCACTAACAGATAAAGTTAGTACAGTATAAAGCTAATAAAAGATATTTAATGAAAAAGTTTAAAAAATCATCTATTCATTGTTGATTTGTTTAATGTTTTTACACGTCTGAGTTTATTTCCTGACTGCTCACCGATTCACCTCTCGCCTATTGAAGAAAGTAACACAAGCTGTGCTGATTTGTCACTGCATCTAGAAACAGGTGCACCACGATAATAACAACCTTGCTTAGTCTTTTAAATGTCAGAAATCTGCTAAAGTCTGTGGAGCAGATCCATCGCTGACAGGGTTGGTACAGAGAGAGCAGCAAACATCAACACATGGGTCTCGACTTGCACTGCAACTGGCAGCAACAAAGGCATTGTCTCGTGACAAACTCACTTCCATTTCCTTATTATGTAGCTGGAGGCCTTGATGGAACATGCTTGTCACAGAAATGCTGCAGCAGAAAATGTGTGGTGGTCGCCTGCAGGGATGAAGTGGAGGGGAAAACCCACCTAAACTCACTTCAGCACCCTGATCTGATCTGCAACACAGACACAAATCTTTCTGAGGCACTTAAGGCCTTTCATAGTTTTTACTACTGTAATTATGCATATTATTAGTGTTGCAGCCATATTAACCTAGAGCTGTCCCGTTTTTCTACACAGATCATCCAGGTAATTACAGTTACATGCTAGTCAGATTTTTATTGTTGGGGTCCAATTGCAGAGGAGTATATGAGCCACGAGATGCCGAGCAGGAATCTAAGACTGAAACAATTAAAAATAAATGAATTAATAATTACTGTAACTTGAAACTGTAAGTAAAAATACCAAACTCTCCCAAATCAATTTTGAGGACTCAACCACATTGGTGTTTTTAGATGGTTGATGGAAGAAAACAAGATATGTGAAGATGGAACTTATGGGAACTGAAGGAAGAATTTTCACTTTTTTGACATTTTCCAGATGGAAGAATAACTGGCAGATTAATCAATGATGAAAACTGTTGTTGCCTGCAGCCTATAGTCAAACATCACAGCCAAGTCCTGTTCGACCACAGGAAGTCCACTTATGGCTTATAGGCAATGTACATTTCATGAGGTGAGAGTGTTCAACGCCAACACAAACTGCAGCTCTAAGAGATTAAAGGCTCATAACAGAAACAAAAACACTAGAATATCACATAAATAGCACAGTGAAGGCATAAAACAGCACAGAAAAAAAAACAGCACAGTGCAATAGGTTCGCAGTAAACTGAGTATTAGTCTGTGTTTTTCAGTTCCTCTGCTGCGGAATATTAGTTTTTGTTACTCCAAAGCCTTTGTTTTGCTTATTTCCACACTCCCCTGATTGAGAACAAATGTGTGAAGCCAGCTATCAATAACAAGTGCATAAACTGACACCCCCCCCCCCCCCCATACACACACACACACACACATTTTGACCTCACACCCCCCCTCCTCCCCCTCCTGTAGGCTCTTGCTTGTTATTTACCCGCTTCCAAGAAAAATCAAACACACTCTCTCCTACAGGCAACAGACACAAAACATCCGAACTGTGACAAACATGACAGAAGCCATGTAGATGACCCGGTGCAGAGGCCACATATACATACACGCACCCAGCAACAATGGCTTCAAGGATTTATAGGACACACGAAACCCCCCTATTAGAAAACGTTACAGTATGATGCACACACAGAAAACTGCTTCAGCATTACAGCAACTTTTATCAGAGTTGTCTGCTCTTGCACAGTAAAACACACACACACACACGCACACACACACACACACACACACACACCACGGGACGTTCCCTC
The DNA here is from genome assembly GCF_900324485.2 of Mastacembelus armatus. NCBI lineage: Eukaryota > Metazoa > Chordata > Actinopteri > Synbranchiformes > Mastacembelidae > Mastacembelus > Mastacembelus armatus. Next base: position 20,045,196 of record NC_046639.1, on the reverse strand, counting down.
TGAATGCCTCTCCTCTGCAGTGGCCACACTTGATAAATACTCGGAAACTCACTTAAAACTCACCAGATCGCCGAAAACTTGCAAAGAACATCAAACGCCAGCGGCGAAGGGCTGCTGGACAAAGTGCACCGTGTTTTACCACTTCGCGGATTCGCATTTGCAACATAGTGATCGAGCAAAAAAAAAAAAAAAAGCGTCGAGAGGCACAAGAGGCGATCGCGTAATTAAAAATTAAATACCCAGATCCATCCACGCTGCCGCAAAAAAATAAGCAAAATCATGCAAAGTCCGATTGCGCGATAGTAACAGCACATTCACAACAATTCAAGTGTCGCACACAGCGATGTGTCCGTCAGCAGGAGTTGATATAAAGCTGCTTGTAAGGCACACATGCACACACCAGGACGTGCAGCCACATTATGAAGTCTTACAGAAAAAAAAACGAGCAGTTTACCCACCAAAAACTTTCCAGCACCGCATTAGTCAATTTCACATGGATCCCCGGTAACCTTCCATCCCGGAGCAGAAACCCACCGTGGGAGAGCCCACGCCACCGCTCCCCGCTCTTTTCTCCCCTCGATCTGTTGTTTTATTATTTTTTCCGATTTTTTTTCAATAATTTTCTATATTCGGGGCCTGAGAGTGTGTCTGGCTCTCCTCAGGCTGCAGCGGAGTTATGGGGCGGTAAGCATTGTGGGAGTGTGACGTCAGGCCACTTTCACAAACTTTTTTTTTTTTTTTTTTTCCAACCAGGGACAGTTTACTGGTTTTTTAGCTCCCAGTCACCAGCAACTGGTTCACTGTAACACACCGTATATTGACCTTATTCAAATAAACCCATTACATTTTTAATACGCTTCTAAAAAGCGTAATTACAGCTACTGCCTGTAGCTGTGCCAAAACTTCACATATGACATAACAACATCTAATATTTGCTTTCTATTATCTCTAACGCTCAGCTTTTTCATTACAACTTTTTTTTGTTGGTTTATCAGATGTATCTTATTTATTAGGTTTCTGTTGTCGTCTTTTACAACAAGAATGACAACATTTTTTATCGTTTTTACATCCATGATGTCATATAAAGTTAGAATATTTGTAAGATTTGTTTGTTTAATTGCCTCTGACAGAAGATTCTGTATTAAACTAGAATAATAATTAAAAAAAACGTGGACTAGCTGCAGGAATCTGTGCCTTGAAATGAACGAGCTAAACTTTGCAGGGTTCTTAAGGACGGAAAAGTGGGACTGACAAACTCATATCTAGAAATGATTTAACTTTTATCGCTAGGACTGAATTGTAAATTTATCTGGGTCTTTCTTGGGGATTAGAAAATGTTTTAAATTGGAGAAATCAATAAAATATCAATTGTAATTATTTTTAGAAATTGCATTGATCACACGACATGTCACATTTACTTGAATCATGTGTTTTTGCAATTTCATCGCATTATTTTTTGACGTTAGGGAGAGAAAGTGATTTTCAGCCCATCGGTGTGCAGGGTGGCCCCGGGTCTCCACGTGTTGCTGGTGCTGCTGGTGGTGGTCCCGTTTCTCCCACCTTGTGTTATTTTCTCTCTGAGGGAAGGGGGTGGGTGGGTGATAGAATTACTTCCAGGGCACATCAACTCGTTTCCTCATCAGCCTAACCCCCACCACCTTAATACTTCTGCCCACCCTTCCACGGGCTCCCAACTGCCCCACCGAGCCCGCAGGGTGAATGTGTTTGTGCAGGGACTGGGAGCATGGGGGGTGGGGGAGTAAGAGTCTTCCATAATGCTGCCTTCAAGTGCTGCTCGTCTGCTCATATCTTATATATATGCTAAGAAGCTCAGAGAAAAGATGCGTTTGCAGGCCAATTTAAAATACCTGTGGAGAAAGAGCTTAATATTTTAATGCGCACAAAAGATGCATATTTTTATAAAGGTTATATTTATTTACTATTTAATCTTGAAACATGTTATAGCTCAGTCTATAGGCCTGGGCTACGTGCCATCTGGGAGTGCTTACGTTTTTATTCAGTTATTACTTAACACTGTATTAAATGCAGTTTAATGTTTTGAATCGTTAAAACCACAGCGCCGAACAGAACTACAGGGAGATTTATTTATATTTTGATGGTAATCAGTCGCTCGCACATTATTGCGACAATTCCGATCGAACATGAAAGCACCAGACGCCTTTTTGGCTTGTTCAATACAGAGGAGAGGGCTGCGAAATGCTGCCAGTTGTTGAGGGGGAAATGCCTCCAAAACCACAGCAGCCTTACCTGTCACTGCAGTGCGGCCAAAAGAGTTGAAGACGATGTCGTTTAACTTTCTTTTCCTCTTTCTGATAGTTGGGCAAGAAAATACAGAGAAGTGTCATAATTTTGGACCTAAAATATGTAGGTGCCTATTATTTAGATCCTCCAATGGTCGGACTTTGTTTTTATGTGCAGCTGCAGTCCTGTTCAAAGCAAATGAACTGCACACAAACTGATCCAAAATATTCAAGCTACATAAAATCAAAATATAGTCATGTTTAGCTCAAATATCAGCAAAGTTTTTAGCAGCAAAACATTTGAGAATTTGAGAATTTCCTATTTAACTATAAGACTCAAATATTTAACCAAAGTGATGCGATTACTTCATGACACTTTGTTACAGAATTAGGTTTACAATTATATAAAAGTATTAAATACAGTCTCTTTTTTATTGGATAATCTCTGAAAACTAACTATGTAACTATGTGAAGTGTTACAGCAGACAAAACTAAAAACAGGTTATTTAGCCAAAAATACTTTCAGAAATTATGTCAAACGAAAGATATGAAGGCAGCTGTCTGACACACTTTGGTTACATGTCAGGTTTTTTCAAACGTATGTCTCAGGAAGTAACAACAGATAGAAGTTTCATGTGAAATTTTATAACAGCCCAATAATAAAATAATATCTAGCTCAATGCAACTTCAGTCCAGTCAGTCTACAGGGGTTTGGTCTGTAGACTTGTACAGCTTGTCACTGAGAGAGTTATATGACTGTCATACTAATGCTCTAGTGATCCCTGGCTGACTGTATGGTTTTAATTGCTATGTTAAGAATGTCAAAATAAATGTTACTCACTCTTGTGATGTTTTCTGTTGGTGATGCTTTTTTTTCCTGCACCTTTTCACGTAAGGATGCTCTAAAACAAGCACACACTGGACAGGAATCAGTAGCAGAGAATCAGAAAGTTGAAAATGGATGAGGTGATTTCTAGCATGATGAAGACTTATTTCATGATGTAATTGGACTACAGCATTTATTTGTAGTTGCATGTTCATCTGTTATTTAGTATCCTATAAAACACCACATAGTGCCTCTGATTCCTCTCTGATCTGTCTTGCTCTTCTCTGCGTACCGATTGCAGGGAAGGCTGTCACGTGCAGAAAGCGCCCTGCAAGCACACCAGTAGGAGCGGCCACTGCCCTGCATGTCTCTGGCTACCACACACCTAATCAGTTCTGATTAGCTGCACTGTAAGGGACGAGGAAGTCAGCCTTTGAGAAGTTCTGATGACAGAGGAAAGCGACGGTCTCCCTAAAATCCAGCCTTCATCAGGCATTGAGCAGAAACATCTGTGTCTGCTTATGGCGGCTCAGTATAACAGTAGTCAGATCTCCAACTTCTCCAGTGTCATCGCAGTTTGCTTCTTTCCTCCTTTATTTAACATCTGTTCTTTTAGCACCTTCATCTACACTTAAATATCAATCAAATACGCAGACAAGCTCTTATCAAATTCTGACAAGAACTCGCAGCCCCAGCTACAGAAGCCTAAGAGCTCCACAATCAGCATCACTGAACACGATAGCAATTGGTAAGAGGGACAATTTGCTCACATCTGGAGTGTATTTGCCACCAGAATACCCAGCAATCCTTTCATTCAGAATCTGGCGTGGTGGGAAGTGACTGTGTGTGTTTCTATGTGTTTTGTTTAAAACAGATCGGCGGTTTACATCAGCAGGGATGGAGGATAAACAGCTCAAAAAGGATGAGGGGGAAACTGCTGGGACTAAAGAGAGAGACACCGTCTCTTCCAATTGCACAGACGCTGACGCCTGTCGTGGACATATATTTTTTTCTCTCTCAGTCTGGGACAGAATTTCCTTAATTATACTGTAGTTATATATAAAAATAGGTTGTTGCCCTATATTATGTTTTAATGAGCCTGCGTCTCAGTGTGAGACTACATTTATTTGGTTTGGTTCATGGGCAGAAAAGGGCTTAAGAATCTTTGCTTTAGCCAAGATTTGTATTGAGGTTTTTTGAGATATTTGGGTGTAATTCAACTATAAACATCAGGTGGCCCAGTGTGGCAAGCGATGAAATTACTTCTCAAAATGTTACTCAGCATGCTAATATCTGTTACAGTAATGCCAAAGTGGTGTTGCACCAAAAGATAACTAATGATCAGATCCTTTGCATATTATGAAACTACTGAACAGCTGGTGTGTGATGATTCAGGGTGAAAGCTGTGGAGGTCTATCTGAACTGGCACTTACTTTTCTGTAATGAGGTGGTGTATCAGCCCTTACCAGCAGTCTGCAGCAGGTTGATAAGGTGCATGGGTGGAACACGGAGTGTCCTGTCCAACTTCAGATCCATATGATGTAGGCACACTGCTGCCAAAGGGAGGTCCTAGCTGAGGAGAAAACCAAAAATAAAATCAAAAGTTTTGTTGGCGTTGATACATTTTCTTAACAACTCTAAAGCTAAATAAATATTTCAGTGAAAGGATTCACAACTAAAAACATACTTTTATGTGTCTCTTCAGTTTTTTATCTGCAGCACTAAAGCATGGCTGTGCCAATGGGGGATTCTGACAGAGCAAATAAAAATAGACATTTTGTCCACAGTTTTTGTTTTTTCATTTTCTTAACAATTGCACATATTCACAGCAGAATTAAGGTTCTTCTCTGTTTGTCACTGGTTATATTTAGTTTTTAACCACATCACTAAAGGATGTCACTGCGAAATAGATCAAGAACACTAAAATAACGCATTTGTCAACAGAGATTTGTCGGTTTTGGCTCACAGGCTCATTAGTGTATCTATAAATAAATCATAAGAATATAAATGTGTTTTGTTTCTTTAGTGTTAGGTTAAATGAAAAATAGAAAAAAATAAAAAGTCCATGTAAATAGAAAAAAATAAAAAGTCCATGTAAATAAAAAAAAAATAAAAAGTCCATGTCAAAATGGATTTTTTAAAGTTTTTGTTACTTTTATTAAATGTTTAATTCAGGTTAATAACCTGAAAACAAACTAAAAGTAAGGGAAAGATTTTTGTTCTGTCTAGTTTTTCAACACCTTAAAATCTAAATAAATCCTCACTGCTGAGTGTTGTTACCAGTTATTTTTATGTTAAATTTTGTTTTTATCCTCATCATCGAAGTGCACTATTGCCAAATAGGAGGGAGACGACAGAAAAAACAGTATAAAATTAAAATAAAATTTGTAAACTACTTAATCTAAATGAAACTAAAGAGCCACAATATTTAAGAAAAACCTTTGTTACTTTTGTGAATTCAATTTTTATGAAAGTACATATCAACACTGGAGGGCCTTAGTTGAGAGGAATTGTTGAAGTAAAAATAATGATTTTGTCAGCAGAGTTCTGTGAGCTTTGGCTGTTTTCTTAACACGTCCAATTGAAAATACATTTTTACAGCTAAGAAGTGCTATGTTAGTTTTATGTCAAACTGACTTTTTCTCCACAACACTGAGGCACATCGCTGCCAGAGAGAAGGTGGGGAGAAAACTAATAAGAAAACCAGCATTTGACAAAAGAGGGGCTTGTTTTCTTTAACGTCTCTGAGTCTAAATAAATCATATAAACAAAATGTGTTCATTACTTTTTGTTGTCTTTTATGGTTGAATTAGTATGCACGTCACTTTAAGGCATTTTTCTCTCATGAAAGTGAAACTAAAAAGACATTTTGGTTCGTTTTTTTAAACATCTTCAACTCTAAATAAATATTCAGAAGCAAAAGTACTTTTGTTACTTTTTTATGGGAAACAAAAAACTACATGAATTCAGATCAGCTAGTTTAGGCCATCTGGCTTTGAGCAACTATATCTGCTATACCAAAACGGTTTTATTAATGTCACTTTTATGCTAGATTTGCTTTCATTCAGAATGGTAAAAATAAAAAAAAGTTGGGGGTTTTTTTTGTCAACAGAGTTTTGGCAAGTTTTAACTCCTCTAAATCCAAATAAACGTTCAGAGCAAAATTAGTTTTTTACTTTGATATTAAATTTAACCTTTACCCATGTGACCAAGAAATCTTCTGCTCAAAAAGAAAGAAAGATAACAAAAACAGTTTGATAACAAAAACAGCTGATTTTCGTAACAATTCTAAATTTAAAAAGATTAAATCTTCACAATCGGAACAAGTTTTGATGCTTTTTTAAGCTTTACAAACCTCAGATCTTTGCTGAGAAAAATGAAATCATTTGCATTTTGTCAATAGAGGTTTGTTGGCAGGCTAACACCTCTATAATTTAATGAACAGTTTCAGCACAATTCTTTAAAGCTCAAATCACTTTAAGTTGGTTTTATGTTTGTTTCTAATTTGGCGGAAAATGTGAACTTAGTTGTATCTATAGGGTTTTAGTACTCTGCAGGCTGAAAGTAGGATATTACACCACACATACAAGTCAGTGCCTTCAGCTGAATTGAAAGCCAGATTGTCAGTAACAAGACAGAAAGGTCAACAGGAGGCAGGTTGTTTGAGGTTGACTACCTTATTTCCCTCTTCACAAAGGCCACAGGAGGGTTTTCTGCCCCGTTCTTCAGCATCAGCAGCTACAAGTCGAGATTAAAACAGAGAGAGAGAGAATGGAGGAAACATATATGCATCTATAGATATTATAATGAACTGCACGTCACCTTCTTCCTCTGCTGTCTGTGGTGTGTCTGAGGAACTTATAGATTCAAAAAGGAAATGAAATTGTTAGAACACAGGACAATGAGTCAGAGAACAAAATGTACACTCATATTATATATTTAGTATCTGTTGATTATTATGATCATTTATCACCATTAATAGTTCACATATACCAAAAACTGTAGAAATGGAGAAATTTTGTAATATAGGTGTAAATATTTGTTTCATTTGTGATCCATGTCATGTGTTCACCTGAAGGAAGTGTCTCTCTCTCTCTCTCTCTCTCTCTCTCTCTCTCTCTCTCTCAGACTCCAGCAGTGAGTTGTGGTTCTTTGCATTGTTATCATTGCTGTCATCTCTAACAATGAGAAACAGTGTGTGTTCAAGGGATGGGGGAGGAGCAGACACAGATAACGACACAGGAAAAGAGGGAAAGCACAGGCAGCTGTCGAGCATCAGAGAAAAGAAAAATGAGAGTGATTAAGCACAAAGAGAGAATACGTTAGACTGTGTCGGCTCAAAGCAGAGAAAACAGCTCAAAGTTTTAAATGTGAAAAACTATCAAAAAAGTATTAAGCGTCCTGTTCCTGCTATTGTAACCATGTGTTATTTGTTAGCTCATAATAACCTATTATCGCTGCTGAATTAAACAGGTTCAGTTGGAGAAATAATGAACAACAAATTGTACGCAGATCATATCATATCTGTGTCACTCAGCAGTAGATAATGGTCTCTTTAATGTGACATATTTAAACAATTATCCGTTGATTCAGCCAAATGAGACAGGCTGGCAGAGTCCACACATTTAAATGAAAGTAACAATGGTTCAAGACCGTAGCCAGGCCACATGTTGCCATGCCTACCCTGCACACTGCGTTTGGGCATGTTGAGCGCACATGTGAAGATCTAATGAAGAACCAGTGATGACAGAGCTCTGGGAACACTGCTGCTTGTTTCATCTGCATCTTTATCATTGGCCATGGAGCTGATTGGCTCCATCTGATTTCCACCAGAGATTCCCGAAACAAAGCAGGAAGGTCTAATGCCGTTTTTTTTTTTTTTTTTTTGGGAACTTCACATGAATGCTTTGTCAGTCTGCAGGAACAATCAGAAGAGAATAAGCAAAAGACAAGTTATTTTGGTGAATCACTGTTTGTTTTACTCACAGCTGAGCTGTGATTTTCTTCCCAATTTTAAATATGTTGGCATATGTTCTTACAGCCACTCTTATTTCATTTTAAAGACTACGAGTTAGTTAAACATTTCAAGTAAATATTTTTCCTGTAATATTAGAACCAACTATAGATTTAAAACACTGTCAGCTGTCGGCTCCACTGAATGAGGACAAAGGTATACTAAATGCTTTCAGATGTCTCCACTGTCATGAACTAATACATGCAAAGGTAAAATGTAGTTTTTCACTTATTGGCCAACTCTAGAAAATACCACTCAGGGAGAGAAACTGATGCATGTTCTCACATCCTCATTTTGCAAAAGCGTGTCAAGTTTTCAACTCTTTGTCTCAACTTTACACGGCTTATCCACCCTCATGAAAAATGACAAAACTACTCACATCATGCTGCTGGATTGTGTAAGATCATCTGTAGTGGTGTTTTTCTAGTGACCTCAGTATTCAGTGCTTGTATTTCCTATGTTGAGAGAACTAAAGTACCTGGAAAGAAGGGTGGGGTACTTTTGTTTATAAAGTACCTGACAGAAAGGTGGGGTACTTTTGTTTATAAAGTACCTGGACAGAAAGGTGGAGTACTTTTGTTTATAAAGTACCTGACAGAATGGTGGGGTACTTTTGTTTATAAATTACCTGGACAGAAAGGTGGGGTACCTTTGTTTATGTATTCAAAGAGTGGTTTGCCAACACAGTGTGGTCACAGCTGTAGTTATTGCAGCCTAACCCCCGGTCCAGCAGATGGCAGCAGACCTTTTTATCGTTTAACTGTGTCAATAAAAATCAAAGAAGAAGCAGGCGAGCGGCCGGTGCATGCCGGGATAAAAAAGAAAAAAAGAACAACAATGGCTGTTGAACAAGTAGCACTTCACGTTTTTATTCTGACATGTTTTCTTTCCTTGCTTCTGTTTCAAACTTGTCGGACTTTTGCCGAAGAACTGAAGTGGGATGAGAAAGGCTACGTGCTGTACTGCCCGTGCATGGGTAATTTATTCTTTGTAGCTGAGAGTTGAGTTTTATCGAAGAAATTTATAAGTTGAGAGCAGCATTTTAGCTTAAACGTCGAATAAATAAGAGGTCAGTCACTCCACTTCGACCCAGTATACACAGCTATTAAAGTAAATTTCAATTGTGAAAAGATTTGAATACTTTAGAACGATAGTTATAATAATTAGCAGCTAATTAACTTCAGCTAATTCACATTGGGGTTTAGTGCAGACTGGAGGTTGGAGTAATGTATTAACTACAAACCACTCATTGAATACAGTGCAAAATAAACAAAGGTACCTCACCTTTCTATCCGGGTACTTTAGTTTCCATCTTCATGTCGTGAGGAGACAAAGTGCATTGTTGAAGCTGAATGTAAAGAGCCCAGTGTTGTTATTCAGGTCGCTTTGGGAACCAGGCAGACCACTTTCTGGGATCTCTGGCCTTTGCAAAGATGTTAAACCGAACCCTGGCAGTCCCCCCTTGGATAGTGTACCGCCACCACACACCCCCTTACACCAATGTAAGTACAGTCAGAGAGGTATGAGCAATGTCCCACAAATGTGATTATTTATAATGTAGATCAATAGGGAGAGAAAATGCAAGAGTTACCTCAACCACATCCCCCAAAACACAAAAAGTGTTTACGTTAGAAATAAAAAATAATAATTACCAATGAATAAAATTGAATAAAACAGCAAACTGAAAATAAACCCTAAAGATTGGACCACTAATATCTAAGTATACACTGTACTGTAATATCCAGTACTGTAATCCACACGACCACACATTCATTTGTTTATTTTATTTGTTTAGTGCCAAATCACAATAGTTATCTCAAAGCACTTTACAAAAAACAAAAACAGAACCAAAAAAATCCCTTATGAGCAGCACTTGGCAACAGTGGAGAGGAAAAACTTCCTTTAATGGAAGAAACCTCCAGCAGAACCAGGCTCAGTTTGGGTGGCCACTTGCCTCGACCAGTTGGGGTGAGTGGATAGAGAAGAGAAAAAAAGAAGATAAGCAAATGAAGTAGATATTACTATTTTCTTTCTGATTGTGCTGCAATAATATGTGAAGTTTTATAAGCTTCAATTAAAGCAAAGCATTGACATCTGGTGGCTTGTAAAATCAGGCCAAAGCATCTAAACACCTCGCAGATTTTCAGTTTTTTCACAGTGTCTACAGTGAAAGTCCAAGAGTTCTGTGTCTTATTATTAAGTCTGCAATACTTTTGTTCTGAACTGCTTTATTAAAAGTAGATGTTCTCAGTATTAAAAAGTAGTTCCTTAGTGGAGTGAAAACAAGCTTCACCTTCATTATTATTGGTGCTTGCATTAGATTTTATATTTCTCCACGTCAAAGAATCTCATGTCCAGACCCAACAATGGATTTATCCTTCTAACAAGTATATTTTATGTACCCAAAGCCTTATCTCATTACTCTGTGCCATAGAGCTCCACTGTTTTCCAAAAACTGTTGAAAACATATTATGATGCACATCTTTACAATGGGTAATGCACATGCAACACTATAATTCCACATACACGTTCCTGCTTTAGGAAATACCAGAACACCAAGCAGGAAATAGTTTCTAAGGAATACCCTGTAGTCCTGCATAGGTAACCTTTGCTAAAATGTTTTTTGAAATTACTGAGCTTTTTTTAAAATATCAATACATATTTATGACCATTTCTTAAAACGTTACATCTTCAGTAGGAATAATTTAATAGACTTGGAAATAAGGGCTACAGATAGGGTAGGTAAAATTTTACAGTATTTGGTTTAGCACATTTTTGGTTCTTTTTTTTTTTTTTTTTTTTTTTTTGCATGGGATTTGTTAAACTGGAATTGGACATTGCTGTTTCATTCCATTCTTTTCTATTCTTGTCAGGTCCATGTTCCCTACAGTGAGTTCTTCCAGCTGGAGGCTTTGTCTGCCTACCATCGTGTGGTCAGTTTGGAGGACTTCATGGAGAAACTAGCTCCCAAATACTGGCCGGCAGGAAAGAGGAATGCCTACTGCTTTGAGACTGCTGCCCAGCGGAGTGCAGACAAGAAATCGTGCCCTATGAAGGTCAGAGTCCAGTGGAGCAGACTATTTGGTTGACATGTGTAAGCGAGTTATTCTCTGATGTCTCTGGTTGCTACTTTCAGATAGCCTGCAAATGTCTAGTTTCTCTTTCCTGGAAGAATTAAAATATTAAGTAATGGTGAAAGTAAGCAGGATAAAATGAGCTTAATTTGAAAGTAGTTGCAGTAGGGGTGCACATTCAATGCTCTGCCTTTTTATCAATAAATGGTGGCAGCAATTTACTCTTGTATGTGGCTGCTGTATAGGACTTACATGCAGTAGAAATTAAACTAGAGCTACTGTTCACTGCTGTGAGTTGTACAGATGGTGTGGATTCATTTTCAGGATGGGAACCCATTTGGCCCGTTCTGGGACTACGTTGGTGTGGAGTTTGACAAGTCTGTCTTGTTTGGTGGAATTTCTTTCAGTGCCTACCACCAGCCTCAGTGGATGAAGAAGTGAGTACAGCACCACTGGACTGTAAATAAATATTGAATTATTGAAACTAACATAAAACATACAGGGAACGCTGCAGGTCTTAAACATAATGATTGACTGACTGATGAAGTTTCTGTTTTCCATGAATGACAAAGCAAATGCTTTTTCCGAAGTAGTTAGCAGGCTGATTGTCCTCATGCTTCCCCTGTTGGAATAGGTTTCCTCCCTTTGAGCACCCTGTCCTGGCGCTGCCTGGGGCTCCTGCCCAGTTCCCAGTAATAGAAGAGCATGTGGGCCTGCAGCGCTATGTGGTGTGGGCAGACAAGATGGTGAAGGAGGGAGACGAGCACATTGCCTCCCTGCTGATCAGGCCATATGTTGGCATCCACCTGAGGATTGGCATTGACTGGGTGAGATGATCTAGAATGTAGACACCTATTGTTTGTTTTCTCTCCTTTTTCCTACTTGTTTTTCTTATTTACTGAAGTTTACAGTATCTTATAACTTGGTACCAACTCTAACATTTATAAAGTTGAACTTTGCTTGTGTCAGCTGATGGTTGAAAATGTCAAACAGGAGGAAATAATGCATTTATTGGGGATTATTTTCAGTGGCATATTAATCCATATTTGTCATACTAGTGAATATTGGCACAGAAGGATGGTTTATGTGGGAGTCATTATAATTCTAATAAAGGAAAATGTCATCAGTGCAACATGAGTACAATTATGCATGTTTAATAGTTTTTGGAAGACATTGGACCTCGACACTAAGAAAACAGATGTTTTTGAAACTCAGGTTTGTCCTTGTAGTCACAGCTTAGAACCACTGTCCGTCTGTCTGCAGCAATGTACAGTGTAGTTTTTGGTGTGTTCTCACCCCTTTCATCGACTATATAATTATCTAAATCTTTCCTTTTCGTCCACATTTACAGCAAAATGCATGCAAATTGCTGAAGAGTGGTGATGCAGGGCCTCACTTCATGGCCTCTCCTCAGTGTGTCGGCTACAACCACCAGACAGCCTGGCCTCTCACTATGACCATGTGTCTTCCAGACCTGGCAGAGATTCAAAGGGCTGTCAAGCTGTGGGTGAAGAAGACCTCTGCCCGCTCTGTCTACATCGCCACTGACTCAGAATCCCACAGTAAGGATATCGAAAAGCTGTTCAAGGGCAAGGTGGGTGTGCAATGGTAACCATCTCCTAACCCATATGTCCCGAAGTTCATACTGTGCATGTAATACCTCTGATACGGAGCATTTTGCATGTTTTCTGAGAATAATTTTCACTTGATCACTTTTACAATGCCATATCTCCCTAACTTATTAGTACATTTCACTGTGGCTTCTGCAGGTGAAAGTGGTGAGTATGCAGCCAGACTTCGCCCAAACAGACTTGTACATCTTGGGTCAAGCTGATCACTTCATCGGCAACTGTGTCTCATCCTTTTCCGCCTTTGTGAAGAGAGAGCGGGACGTCCATGGCCTTCCATCCTCGTTTTTTGGCATGGACAGCCCTAGGAAATTAAACCACAAACAAGAACTCTGAGTACATGTCATGTTTTCATCCTATGGACACTAATGTTGGATGACTGTCATGTGGTGCGAGAGCATGTGGAAAGCAAAAAATATTTACATGGTGCAATGGTTAATAATGTGTGAAGAAGGATTAGGGGTTAATGCACAGACATGTCCAGTATTGAAGTGAGTTTTAGTCTGTGATAAGACATGATGAAGCAGGTCTTTAGTATAATGTTTGTCAGATGTTATGACAGACAATGCTGCTACCATACAAATCCAGTATTTGTATGTTCCCTCCCAAGATTTGGCTTCTACCTGCTTTGGTGCACAATACGAAAGCTAGATTTCCTTTCAATCAGGGAAACGCACAACTTCCCTCACACTTCCTTTAGCTACAGCCATATTCTGTTGCTGCAACCATGTTTTGCAATCCAAACATGTTTAGCAGGACCTCTGGTGACCTCTCTCTCCAAGTCTCTTTTGCCCTCTTCCTCAACTCTTTCTCTCCCCATCCATCCCTCCATCTTTTTACAGCTTGCTCCCTCCTTTCCTCTCTGCCCTCCATTCCAAGGAGAGCACAGTAACTGATCCTCCTGTGCATACTAATTATAGGAACGAAAAAGGAGACAGTCTTTCCATCGATTCACCCGGACCAAAAACTGATGAAACGTGTGGAACCCTGGTCAGAGTGTTTTGTTGACAGTATCGTTATTCACTGAATATAAACAAGTGTTTTATCACACCAAAAGTGTTGATGTACACTGGTTGCCTCAATCAAGCAGAAGTGGGAATGTGTTAAAAGTTCTCTGAGTGAAAGCAGTAAATGCAGTGATTTTGAGGAAGATTGTTTTCTATGACATTTTGTACCAATAAAGAGATGCACACTCATTTTTAAACAGCTTGTGTGTTTATGCGTGTCACTGAAAGCTTAGCTGTGAGTACATTTGAATCAGCTGATATATACTAAGCTATGTTAGGCTTATCGAGAGCTGGTTGCCAGGTACGTGTAGAGAGTTGGAGTTTATAGCCTTCTTAACACCTAATTGTAGATGAACAAGCCGGTCAAATAAATATATGTACTTTTATTGCGAATGTATGGCTCACTCTTACTCACATGCTCCCTCTGAGTCATAAAATTTGTACGAATTATTTTGATTCTCCACTTGTGCCTGTTTTGGGGGATATGGCTCGGTCCTGGCAACCGTGCCCTGAACATTGCGGGGGATGAGGCGGCTAATGGCTGACTGGGAGTTTCGGATTAGTTAACGTTAACCATCGGTAAATATTACACGACGTTTTAGCGTGGCATGTGAAAAGTTGTGTATGGACAGCGTTTGTTTTATGAGGCCATTGTGCTTTTGATTTTTCTCTGGCAATGTGTGTTATTCGTGTACGCCCTTGTTGCTAGCGTTAGCCAGGTAATGCTATCAGGCTTGTAGCTAAGGTTACCAGTGTGTTTGCCGTTGCTAGGCTAACGCTGGTTAGCTTTGACAGTCTTTATTAGCATCAGTGGAGCTGATACCAGAAATAAAAAAACATCGTGCTATAACCGAGTGAGTTTTCATAGCGAGTGAGTTGTCTCTTTATAACCTGAGATTTCAACGTCGACTAGTTAACGGGCTGAGTTAGCTTCATTAGTTAGTGGCACCGGTGTGTTAGCAGATGCTGCTTATTTATCGTTATTTAAATTACTCCATCGACACATTTGAACCCACAGGAGGTTTTATGTTTGTTGTGTGTTTAGTGTGTTAGAGATGTCTGGACGTCTTATGTCTGCTTCAGGTTTACACTCACTGAAATGTGCTCCGAAATTAAAGCATAACAGAAACAAACGTGCATTTAATTTAGCTAAATGTTTGACTCAGACTATTTCTACAACTGGAATTAAATCTTGTTGGGATCAGTGGTGGAAAATTGCTAATTAATTTTGTAACGTTACTGAAATACTAATTTAAGGTATCAGTACTTTATTTGAGTTTGGAAGCAGATTTTGACTTGCGTGTTGTTCATTATCAAGTCTGTGTGTCAGTGTGACAGGTTGGCACTAATCAGTGAATTTGTCTTCTCCAGCAGGTTCTGATGTGGGCATTTCTATCGCTAAACTGTACCTGAAACTGGGTTGGCCGCTGCTCCTCACCATGTCCAAGAGCAAGAGTTCTGAGTCGGTCAAGGTGGTGGTTCGTTGCCGCCCTATGAATGAAAAGGAGCGGACTGCCAAGTTTGAAAGGGTGGTCTCCGTTGATGTAAAACTGGGCCAAATTATTGTAAGGAACCCCAAGGAAGCTTCAGCTAATGAACTCCGCAAAGTCTTTACATTTGATTCAGTCTATGACTGGAACTCCAAACAAATAGATCTGTATGATGAAACATTCAGGCCCCTGGTGGAATCGGTTCTTCTTGGGTTCAATGGGACCATCTTTGCCTATGGGCAGACGGGTACAGGGAAAACATACACTATGGAGGGGGTAAGAAATGACCCAGAGAGGAGAGGGGTGATCCCTAATTCCTTTGAGCACATCTTCACACACATTTCACGGTCCCAGAATCAGCAGTACCTGATCAGAGCATCATATCTAGAAATTTACCAGGAGGAGATCAGAGATTTGCTGTCAAAGGACCAATCACGTCGTCTCGAGCTCAGGGAGAGGCCCGACACTGGTGTGTATGTTAAAGACCTTTCATCATTCGTCACCAAGAGTGTGCGGGAGATTGAGCATGTTATGAACGTGGGCAACCAGAATCGTTCAGTAGGTGCCACTAACATGAATGAACACAGCTCCCGATCTCATGCCATATTTGTCATCACTGTTGAGTGCAGTGAATTGGGTGTGGATGGAGAGAACCATATCAGGGTTGGCAAACTCAACCTGGTGGATTTAGCTGGCAGTGAAAGGCAGACTAAGACCGGAGCTCAGGGGGAGAGGCTTAAAGAAGCCACAAAGATCAACCTGTCTCTCTCTGCTCTGGGCAATGTCATATCAGCTCTGGTGGATGGCCGGAGCAGCCACATCCCATACCGAGATTCAAAACTTACGCGTCTTCTTCAGGACTCCCTTGGGGGCAACGCCCGCACTGTTATGGTTGCCAACATTGGCCCAGCATCCTACAATGTGGAGGAGACTTTAACAACACTGCGCTATGCCAACAGGGCTAAGAACATCAAGAATAAACCACGTATCAATGAAGACCCCAAGGACGCCCTGCTGAGGGAGTTTCAGGAGGAGATTGCGAGGCTGAAGGAACAGCTGCAGAAGCGCTCTGGAAAGAAGAAAAAAAGGAGCCAGAGGAGGAGGGCTGGGGAAGGGAATGATGGTGAGGACTTGGAAGGAGAGACAGAGGATGATGAAGATGGAGATGACAAAGGGGACTACTGGCTGGAGCAGCACGAGAAGCTGGAGAGAGAGAGAAAGGCTATCATGGAGGATCACAGTCTGGTGGCTGAAGAGAAAGTTCGGTTACTTAAGGAGAAGGAGAAAAAAATGGAAGACTTGAAGAGGGAGAAGGAGGCTGGAGAAATGCTTGCAGCCAAAGTTAAGGTGAGCAGACTTTGCTAGACTGGGTGTGTTCCTTTAAAGCCTGACTCACTAAATGCTGCGCAAACATGACAAATTGGGTTTTCATGAGACTGAACCATATACACAACCAAGCCATGAGATTTTCTCATAAGTCAATAGGCAATGTTGTTGTGCTCATATTACTTTATTTTAATACAGCCCAGCTAGCGACATGTATTGGAATCAGATGCTTTTCTGTCCCATGTGATTTGAAGTGTCCTCATCATTTTTTCTTCTTTTCTTCCTCTTCCTTCTTTTTCCACCCAGGCAATGGAGAGCAAACTTCTAGTTGGGGGGAAAAACATTGTGGATCACACTAATGAGCAGCAGAGAATGCTGGAACAGAAGAGGCAGGAAATTGCTGAACAGGTATACTACACATCTGGAACCTTTGTCTTAAGTCAAGTTACTGGATAATTCAGTTTTCAGTAATGTTTGATAACATTATAATAAAAAACAGGGGCAGATTAAAATAGCGCAAGTTATATTATCAGTGCCATGGTGCAATGAAATGACTTGATGGGGAAAAAAGAAGGATGGACAAATGAGACAAAACATGCAGTTACTGTAACCCATGGAGAACAAAGAGATGATAATAAGCCAGGGGTGGAGATGGTGGTGATACAGCTGACGTTTCAGTGAAATAACGAGGTAAATGCAGTAAAAAAAATGTAAAAATACTGTAGTTGTTAAGATCAGGTTTAAAATTACAAACTACATTCTTGGTTTTCTAGTTTTCTGCTCTAAAATTATCTTACTGAGACTCCTGCAGATTAGATAATGCATCTTTCTTTTCTCCACCTAAATCCTTCTTTGGGTTGTGTAAATCCCATCTTTGCTGTTTCGACACCTGCTATTTTCTGATATAACATTTGTGTCAGGGGGAAAATCTTTTCACAGTGGCAAAAATAATTACTTTGCTGCTGGCACCAAAGTTCTTGTAGTTTACACTTGACCTGAGTAAAATTATAATCCATGGTTGATTATTTAATATTTGACAGTAACCCTAAAACTGTCATTCATCATTTACTACAGTAGTCAGAAAAGTAGCTTAAACAATCCAAGTATTTGTATGTTCTTTCCATTTCCATCTGTCTTGTATCCAGATTTATTCCATTACTTTTTAGCCACTGTCACATATCTCCCAACCTCTTTCCTTTCACATTGATCCTTGTTGACTTTCTATAGGACATTATTTTTTGCTGTGTACCCCTCATTTAAAATAAATCAAAGTTTATTCATATAGCAGATTTAAAACAACACAAGTTGACCAAAGTGTTTCACAATATAAAAAATGGTAAAAGAAAAAGAGAGTACAGAGTAAAAAAGGAGAAACAGAACTGAATGCCTTACTTAAAAAATATGTTTTAATAGACACTTAAAAGATTAGTAGCTTATCTAATTTGAAGAGGTAGTGTGTTCCACAGTCTGCGAAAGCTCGGTCTCGCCATCTTGATCAAATTTTCCAAAGAGAAATGAGACTTGACTGACCTTTGTAGTCAGGACTTTCTGTGTAGCCTCATGACACACAGAGAGCACTGATGTTTAAAGTTTTAAATGTGTGTGTGTGTGTGTTACCAGAAACGGCGAGAGCGAGAGATGCAACAGCAAATGGAGAATCAGGATGAGGAGACGCTGGAGCTGAAGGAGACCTACAGTTCTCTGCAGCAGGAGGTCGACATCAAGACCAAGAAGCTGAAAAAGGTAGCAGCTCCAACCAGGGCTGGTCTTGTTAATGATTGTATCTCTTGTTTGTTCTGTTTCTTTTCTGGGATTTATGTGTCTATTAATAAAATCCTTGAAAGTAAGTAGGTTAGGTTACTATTTAAAATCAGGTAAAAATACATTACTGGATTTGTTTGTGTATTTGGATTGTCCATTATTCCTCTTGATGTCAGGTGTCTTATGCCAAACTCTAAGGCAGAATATTTCTCCATCTTTGTTCTCAAGCTGTTTGCCAAGATGCAAGCAGTGAAGTCAGAAATCGAAGACCTCCAGGCGGAACACATCTGTAACCGGCAGGACTTGGAACAGACCCAGAATGAGCTCACTAGGGACCTCAAACTCAAGTATGGGACCTGTACATAATACTGGTAGCCTGGCAGGAAGACATTATATCAAAAAAATTATATTAGTTATTAAACAATCTGCTTGTCACTGCAATGATCTCCAAATTTTATTTGACTCTATGCAGTTTCTTATCTGACTTAAACCATTGCACTGACAATGTTTGTCAGTTATTGCCTCTATATAATCACTTATTTGTCTTTCAGGCATCTGATCATTGAGAACTTCATTCCCTTAGAGGAGAAAAACAAAATAGTCAATAGGGCTTATTTCGATGAGGAGAATGAGCACTGGAAAACAAAGCCCATCACACGCATAGAGGAGTAAGTCAGAATACCCACAGCATGCTTTTTTTGTACACACTTCATCTGATTGACTGTGTGCACAGTTTAATAGCAAACTAGAAGTTTTGACATTAACACACATGGTTAAGTGACATGACTAAAGATGACTCCATCTAGAAAACAAAAAGACAGCTGTTGATGTATCACATCCTGAAGCAGGAATTAGTTTCAAATCACATCGAACTTCAAACATTTTGGAATAGTCAATGCAGTGTTACATAGTGTTGTTTCTATCAGCCATACAGTTCGTTGCTTTGTTGTATGATCCATTATGCTGCATACTCTCTCACTCTGTGTGCATCTGCTTCAGTGACCATCAGATGATGAGCAGGCCTTTGTCAGCAGTCGGATACCAGAGGCCTCTCGCTCACCACGCTCACATGGCTATGATGACGAAGCCTTGGCGATACAAAGTAAGCTGCACTTTCTGCTCAGCTCATTCCCACATAAACCCGAGAGTGAACATAACACACATAGCACAGACACACATAGCAGTGGTACTGCATTCGTCCTCTTGTTTCACTCATCACACCAGAATAGTTGAGTGTACAAAACACAGTGGGCAATATAGGTAAATCTGAGTGGCAACAAGAATTACAAAATGCACAGGAATCCAGAACGTTAAGCATTTTGATAAATATGCTAACCCTCCATTCGTCAAATGTACCTTGACCCGATTGATTGACTGGTCTCAGAGGAGTGTGTGTCTGTCTTGTCTCCCAGGCTGAAAACATCCTGATGCTTAACATGGACATGCCAACTCGGACCACTAAAGAGTATCAGGAGCCAGTTATCGCCCCAAAGGTGGCGGCAGCTCTGGAGGATGCTCTTAGGGATGAGGATGACATCCAGGTAGATGCCTCAGGCTTTTACAGCAGCTTGGGACCAACCCCACCAGCCAGTGCCAGTGGCAGCCTCAAGAAACCAAAGACTGGGTAAGGCAAACCTTCAAAATGTCCTTTAATTCTCATAAGGCTCATTAAGCATCTGTCTCACCTTCTGTCCTTCTCACCATCTATCGCTTAGTCGACCAAGAACAGGCAAGAAGTCAAGCACCCCGACTTCTCCTTTCAGCCCCTCCAGTCCAGGATCTCCTCTTTACCCACAATCCCGTGGCCTGGTCCCCAAGTGACCGTTTCTACCACTACTATCACTACCACCTCTAATGTGCACCTTTCCACTTTGCGACTGAACTTGAAAGCATGGGTTTTGTTTCGTCAAAGTTGTTTTGTTTGTCCAGAATACAGAATCCAAGATTCTGCAACTGATAGAGAAAACTTTAATACTAATGCTGCTTTGTAGGTTTTAACTGTAACAGCAGCACTATTAACTGTTGTCTTGAGTTTACATTTGGAGATTTGGCAATATAACACTAGGACAGCAGCAATGCATGAAGCCTCACACTTCTACATATTTCACATACATCACAGTGTTCTTAATGTACAGAGAAAATCGAAGGTGAGCTTAGACTGCCTGTGGTGGTCTACAGTATCTTCAAGGCACTCCTCTATGTTCTCTCAGATGTTTGTTACAGTCCTCTCTCTTTCTGTCAGTGTAAACATTGTGGTGGTATGGTGTGGTCTAGGTTACTGTGTGAATATTGTACTCCGGTCCCAACAGTTTACATCACACTGTGCTGTGTTTTTCTTTCATGGTTGGAGATGTGATTATATTAGAGTGGAGTTTTGAGCCTGTATGTGTGTGCGTGTGTGTATGTGACAGAGAAGAAATAGCTCAACATTTTAGGAAATGCATTTAGTCCCAACACTTACGTCTGAAATGACACTCCCTCCCGAAACATTGAACATGTCAATGAGCTACACTGAGATGTTGATTATTAATGAGTAGTCACATGGGCAAAGCCAGGCTAGTGGTGTCTTTATGCCAAGCTATAACATGCTGGCTTCATGTTTAGCATACAGACAAGACAGTAAACAATACATGTAGTTTAGAAAATGCGGGGCTATTCCTTTATCTCTGTACGATTGTAAATGTAAAGCACACTACAGACTAAGCCTCAAGTTGCTGTAATCAGTAGATGCTGTTCTTGCTGGTGCACACGAGGCAGAGGTGGGGAACGATGGGGGACAGCTCAACCCATTTTTCAGATATTCTGGCAGGGGATTAATGTTAACGTCCTGGGCCATTTTAAGCTTACTGTCCTGGAACGTGCCTCAGATTCATCAGGGTTCTAAGGTGCCTTAACCTGTGTCCCTAATCTCTGCTTTTTTATATAACGTGTGCACCTGTATTCATCTCTGCCAGTTTTTTATCACTTCCCTCAACTAATTTCTTCCAGCATCAGGCTCAGTCCTGACATTCCTGTCAGTGTGATGCACTCATTAGATGGAGAGGCAGAGCATTTGGACACAGCATTCAACTGCCCCTAGGTTTCTGTGTAAAGGGTACAGCAAGGAAGGCTAAGGGTGACATGTTTGGCCTCCTGGGAAAGAAGTGATAGGTCTAACAGAACTTTTAAGCCCCAGAGGAGCGATATCATCTTCTCAGTACTGTGTTGATACCACAACTCTGGTCAAAAAACATTATGGACTTAAAGGATCTGAATACACAAACCACTCCATTTGTTTTGCCTACAGATGTCTAATATGCAGTTTTAACCTCCATGGTTCAGCCTGCCTATCTGCTGCTCTCTGTTCCCCATATTCCAACTGTGAGGGGTGTGTTGTCCGCTTGCTGCTACTGCGTAGGGTTTTAAAACCTTCTGTGACTTTCCAACAGGCCAGGGTCAAATGGCAAACAAAATCTTCTCAAATGCTAGTGATGTGCAGTTGATTGTTTTAAGAGGCATCGGATCCATCTCAGTCGTAAAAAGTCGAAAGTACTTAAAACCAATGGATCTTTGCTGTTTGACCCATGCCTTTCTACTTTATGTATTTAACAATGGATATCAACTTGTTGATAGGCAATCCTCAGTCACTTTTTCAGATGTAAAAAGCAAACATGGATTCCCATATTGAAAAAAAAATCTAACTTATAATCTTTCATTTTTATATACAGATGTAGATATAATTTTCTATTCATTTTTTTCTTTAAAATAGTTTTATTTTTTGAGCTTTTTAATTTAATGTTGAAAGTTTATTTTATTTTTTGCATCACACATGTACTGTCTTTTGTATTCAGCTAGGTACAGGCATGTTTTTGTGTGTACACACTTTAAGCTTCAGCTGATGGGTTCTCAATGGAGGAAAATGTAAGTCAACTGTTGCACATAGTTGATTTGGGGAAGTGGAGACTGCGTACAGAAAGAAATATGAGATTAATTCATGTCACGGTTGACTATTTACATGTCTGTACATTTCACCTAATAAACACAAATCTAATCTTTAGGAATAAGGCCTGATTGTTGTAACTAACACTGCAGTGCTTGTATACATGCTGCATGGTTTTAGCATGCTTGAGTAATACATTTGGTTGTTTGAGTATTCGTCATAGAAACTTGGTAAGCAAAATGTGAATGTCTTAATTTAACTGAAAACTTTTTGCATCTGTATCCCATAGCTTCATCACTGGATCCAAACTCTGTATCTAAGACTTCTGTGACCAACTTTTATGTGCTGGTATTATTTTTATAGCCAAATGACAAATATGCTGGTGCACTGCTGTCTGTGTCTGCCTATGTCTTTTACTTTTTTAGTTTTTGTTTTTTTTATTAAAGACAATTCAGTGATAGCAAAATTGTGTTATGTTTTGGCTTTTTTTGTTCAGTGCTTAATTCCTATTTTCTATTTGATAAGCGTATTTTTAGTTTATTATTTTTTAGCCATTGTCCTGGGGAAGAAATCCTAGACTAAGTTGATAGTTACACTCCCTATGATCTCTTTGGACTTCAGGAAGAAAGGCATGCAATTTTACAAAATGCAGATTTTGTACTATACTAAAAAGTGTAAAGATATCAAACTTCTCTGTGACCAACTGATAGTTTGCTGGCATAAAATACTGTACATTTACTCAAGTACTGTATTTAAGTAGTAGTAGTATTTTAAGGTAACTGTACATAAATATTTCCTTTTAATTTGACTTCACTGTAGTACACATATTGTACTTTCTCTCCACCACATTAGATTGCTAACTCTAATTTTCAAAATCAGATTAATGAAAAAATACAGTATAAACATATTAACGCTGTATTGGGCCATAGGTGGGGAAATCACACACTATATTGCAGTACTTTAAGTAAAACAATTCAGTTATTAAATAATTTCAAATTATGGACATTTAAGGTATTTAAAATAAACTCTTACCTGTACACAATAATGCATCAATAATATTGGTCAAATGTGAAATCCTGCATACTTTTAGTGATTTAAGTATATTTAGATAAATGCAGGACTTTTATATGGACACAGAATTTTTACATTACAGTATTTCTACTTAAGTTAAGGATGTTGGTGCTTCCAGCACTGATAAAATAAACTAAACCGTTAAATGTGCAAAAAGTCAGATGAACATTTCAATGGAATTGCCGTATTTGTGTTAAATGAGATTTTGACTCATTGCTGGGCACCTCAATGGGTATCCGGTTATTCACCTGCCTGACCCACAGGCCAAACTTTTTTCTGTCCTCAAACTACAATAACTTTAAACTCAACTAACATACTTTAAGGTAGCTTTCAACAACATCTACCTTATCCTAGGCAATAACTAAAACAGCTGATCAGACCCACTCAGTTCTCAAACCAACCAGCATCACTGGTTCTTCCACCAGTGTCACCAATGTCTGACTCAACTTTTGTATGAGAATGTAGATTAATCCTCAGGTGGCCACCAGCATCACAGAGCCTCACCCTCAACACAACCATCCATAATAGAATCCATTCAGTCTCACCTGCCATCAGCCACTTCACTGTAATGAAACAACCAATCCTATCTAGCTGAGTAGTATAGTTACCATGTGCTAATATAACCAGTATACAGGCATGCAAGCATGATCTGATATCAAATTCAGTCAGTAAAGAACAGGAGACTTGCTTGTGCTGTTCTTTGATTTAGCAAATTTGTTCCACACAGTCTAATGAAAGAACTATTAGAGTATCTGAGGATACGATTGATCCACTGACCGAAAGAACGGTGACAGTAGAATATGGGCTTCAGTCTGAGTGGCACCTACTAACCATAGGGTTGTACATTGATGGTATGACAACCATGACTACCACAGCACCACGGTATTGGATGAACTAAATACGAACTTTAAGTGTGCCAGGATGAAGGATTTTAGGTCTGCTCTTTCAAGAGAAGAGTTTTACATACATGAGCTAACTCCAACAACGTTAAAGAGGTCTGACAGTTTGAGCAGGTAGTGCTGCAGGTTTCAGTGATAAAGAGCAAACCCAGGGCCCAATACAGCAGGTGGACAATGGCACTGAGAACCCAGACAACAAGGACCTCCAGCCTAACTCCCACTACAATGCCTGCTGCCCAGTACTATGTACTTATTTGACAGCTGGCAACGCTACAGAGAATGTAGTCAGAAGAGGGTTAAAGTGCAAAAGCAAGGCTGGCGATAACACAGAGTCTGGGGACACAGCACTGACAGGAACTCAAGGGACGCTGAACTTGGGGACAGTATGGACTGGGTTGGTCTAGTCTAAGCATGTCACAGCCTAGGCTTTAGCACAACAACAGCAGCTGATGGCAGCTAGGAAGAG
Organism: Mastacembelus armatus; assembly: GCF_900324485.2. Lineage (NCBI taxonomy): Eukaryota > Metazoa > Chordata > Actinopteri > Synbranchiformes > Mastacembelidae > Mastacembelus > Mastacembelus armatus. Next base: position 20,020,454 of record NC_046639.1, on the reverse strand, counting down.
ACAGCTAGGTGTGCAAAAGCAGTCTCAGGTGGTGCAGGGTCAGTGGAGGAGGTGTGTATAATGTGTTTTCACCTCCCAGAATCTTATTAAGTGGACAGGTGAGTCCAGGTGTAGCTTTACCTTTTACTCACTTTTACTTACTGAACAAGCAAACAACTACAAAAAGACACAATGCAGGGCAGCTAAAGACAGGGAGAGGGGCTAACCACAAGCTAGCAGCATGCCATGCTAACCAGCAAACCAGCCATTTAAACCAAAGGTCACTCATCAGTCTTGGAAATGCAGAAAACAAACTATCTAATCTCAGCAGGCAACACGTTACACACTCCTGTTCAAAGCACCATGAGTTCACACTGCAGCTTCTACACTTACCTGAGTTTGTCTCAACCATTCACCTGTCTTCTCATCCACAGTCATTCCCTGGAGCTGGCTGCACTGTCGGCCATCTTGTCCACTGGCTGCTTTAGGCCCCTCCCCCTCATTTCCAACTCAGATAACAGGGAAACTGATTTGACCTTAAACTCTATCATAGGCTGTTTCTAACCCATCCTTCATGGCATGTCATTGCAGTGAATTCACTTCTGCCAGAATCTACTTGGAATCTGACACTACCACTCATTTCCTGCAGTGTGCCTGTTCACTGTTTGCGTCTGACTTGTTCACCTTCATAAACAGCAAATTTACATCCAGGGAAAATCCATCTTTAATTGTTTCATTATAATGTATACAGGTATCAAACACTACTATTACCAACCAAAACAGATAGGGGTCCCAGTGGGAGTAATTTACCCGATCAAATGGTGTTTTCATCAAAGCTGTTGTTCAGCTGAAAAGAAGGATTTAGCACAAAAGCTGAAATCTTCAGGGGATTAAAGGTTGAGTATTTTCCTATTTACAAGCCAAGATGAAACAGTGTGTGTGAAGTATCAATCACTAAGAACTGCAGCTGCTGTCTTCACAAATTGAATTACTTTCCTTTTAAACTGGGCTTTCTTTATTTATTAACAGCACTCAATAATACAGCTCAGTTTTACAACAAGCAAGTCAGTCTCACCAACATGTCATGTTAAGTGCCAAAAAAGACATGTACATTCAGCAAAGAATCACAACTGCACAACAACCAAACATGAATGGTGCTCTCGTTCATTCAGCAGCAGCAGAAACAGAAGAGATGCCAAACAGCGAAGCATGATGTTACACCAATCCTCCCATTCAGTGTGGATATATCACCACTATGAGCTGCACGTATTTAAATCCTCCTATTATTGTGATCACATCCGTAATTTACATTCTTCAGATACAAACTTTCAAATGGGAGAACTCTAAGGCTTTGCATAATAAAAAGGAATACATGATGTCATTGCGATGGGAGTAGAGCAGATTTCGAAATAATAAAGCATCTTTTAATGAGCTTTTTTATTTCAGATGAGTGACTTGCTGTTTATCTGCTGTTTCCATTCAAGAATTTAGTCCATGCAGTTGAAGTTTGGCACAGAAGGGAGCAGAAAGTCTGGTACAAAAGCAAAAAGTCCAAAGGAATAATGCCCCATCAAACTAGAAAACTACAACTGAAGATTGTGTTCAAAGATACAACACTTTCATATGTGCACATCACTTCAAGTCTCAAAAATCAAAATACAAGAAAAAACATGAGAGCACACAGTCAGTAAACACAGTTATGTGTTTTTAACATGCTGGGTTTTTTATGTAAATTGGAATATTAGTAAGTATGTGATCTCTTATGGTCATTCTCTTTTGGTTAAGAGAGTATAATGTGATGTACAGACAATGAGACTGGCCTCTGATTAAACATGTAAAGGAACTAGGTCAGTTTCATCTCCATATGACAAACATCAGGAGACAAAAATAGATGCACACAATGGAACATATGCATAGACAGGAAAAACTCAAACTCAACCTTCAACCTTTTGTTTGGAAATCAATGGAAATATACACAACTGCCACACCATCTTGGTCACAAGCTGTAGCTACTGTATCATTAAACATCCATCCATTATCTATACCCACTTGTTTCTATGTAGGGTCATGGTGAGCTGCTGGAGCCTATCCCAGCTCTTTTCAGGAGAAAGGCAGGGGGTACACCCTGGACAGGTCGTATCATTAAACATGATCTGGTAAAGAGAAAAAAATATACTTCTCACATCAGGTTATTTCCACACACAACAAAGTTGGTCCCGAACCAACTGTCTTTGTTTTGAAAACACCACCCTCTAGGTAATATGATACTCACCACCTTATGTGGGCGAAGGAGCTTCTACGTGGTTGTACAAAGTACATATGCTCTCTAAACAGGGACACAACTATAACTAGTGGGGAGCAAAGAGCTGGTAAACCCTGTGCCCTCTGCTCTCTGGGTCACCCGCTCTCTCTGTTTGATGCTACAGTGTTGAACTCTGATGCAATGTCTAGACTGCTACTGTAGCCTAAACAATGAGGGTGCTCTTTCTCTGCACCACTGCGCTGCCTTTTATAAGCTGTACATACTCAGGCAACTGTAGGCTGTTAGTCAATGCTCAATTAGTATATTATTTATATGAAGCTGGAGAGCAAATTTATTATTAATTGCACCTCAAAGGAGACACAATCAGTGACTGTCTGCAACCAGTTGGTGTAAATATTTCTATTCCCAGAGTGGCAAACCTCTCCCTCCCCCTACACTGGACGAACTGAACTATCAGGAAGCAAATCAACTAAAGAACAGTGGGAGGCAGAGCAAAATGAAGTGTAAAAAAGATGATACATGATGGAGAGGATGAGGACAGGTGAGAGAGAGAAAGAGAGCCATGGTGGATCAGGGGGGTCAGTAAGGTAGGTGTTGTCCTGTGGTGTCCAGGTGGTGGTGGGGTCGTAGCAGAGGCTTCAGTCCCTGCTGGTTGGTTGCATTCAGCTCTGGGCTCTGATTCAGGACCTGGTTGTGGTTCCAGCGGGCTCATTTCTCTCTGTAGAACAGCAGGTACATCTTCAGAGGCTCAGGCAGCGGCAGGCCCAGTATCCTCTCTCTCAGGATGTTCACAGCTGGCTGGGGTCGGAGCAGCTCCCCTGTCTCCTTCTCCTCCTCCTCCTCCTGCTCCTCCTCTTCATCCTCTTCCTCCACCGTCTCCTCCTCTTCCAGCACCCCTCCTCCTCCTCTCACTGACCTCCTGTTCCCTCTCATCTGCCGCCTCACCTCCCGCTCTCTGGCCTCCTCCTCATCCTCTGCTCTTCCTCCCTGGTTGTTGTTGCCGTCCAGAGAAGTGGAGCTGACACCGCTGCTGGCCACCACCTGACGGGTGGCCAGGACAAGAGCGTTGCAGTGGCGTCGATGGACACGCCGGCGTTTGAAGCGAGGGCCATACTTATGGAGCCCGGCCACTGCCAGACCCCTGCCCACGCTGAAAGAGGAGCCACGGCCACGTGACTGATTGTCTCCTCCATCTGTGGTCACTCTGAGGGTGTGGCGGATGCAGATTCGAGCCAGCTCCTGTAATGTCCGTACCTCATACTTGGCTGGAGAAGTGAGAACCACAAGAAAATATGACAGAAAGGAAAAGAAAAAAACAGAAAAAAAAAAATCAGACAAAAGTGAATAAACTTTATAGATTTTATATGCATCGATGTTTATATTTATTTGTGTTTTTTAATTTAATTAAATCATGAGGTGACACTCACGTAGTGGGACAGTCCTGGGTTTGCCATTTGTGCTGTGTTTGGGCAGCACCAGTGGAGCGAAGGATACAGAGATGATCTTTTTGGTCTCCCAGCTGTTCAACCCTGTACGGGTGATCTTGGTCAACTGCAGAAAATACAGCATGACGGAATCAAAGCTGTTTTCCTCTCACTTTTTGTACAATGAAAGACATATCAACAATTATATCTATTTAAAACTATATAATAGTCTGTTATAAACAGTTGGGTTAGTATGCCATATGTACATGCTGAAGATGGGGACTTGTTGCAGAAGGTGCAGATTTTAACTTGTCTGAGTTACTTAGGAAAACACACGAACCTTTTCCTCAAGAGGCATCACCAGGATGCCCCCCACTTTGAGCAGGTTCTTCATGTAATCTTCATGCTCCTTCTGAACCCCTGCCCCACAGTACACCCTGTCATACTGACGGCTCTCTGGAGGAATCTCCAGGCAGTTCCCCACAACAAAGGATGGCTCACAGAACTCAAACCTGAAGAATGATACGGGAGCAGTAAGAAAAAAAAACCCTGTACACATGAGTAAAAAATACAAAACATCACAGATGCATTTGGAGGCCTACTTGTCAAAGCTGTCGCTGGTTTTGATGAAGGAGTCAAGCTTTTGATAGGCGTACTCAATCACATCTGCATGTAACTCGATGCCGTGGTTCACGCCAAATGGTCCTGGAAGTCAGCACATTCCAGTTACAGCTTCACATGGGTGACAACATGTGGTTGTAAACCTGTGATGATGTTTTGCGTGATTCTGCTAAAACTGTGAAGCACTGAGACTTAACCTTTATTAACACTGGCTGGGATGAACATCATTACACCTTTATCACTTTTCTTTAAACATGTAGCTATTGTTAATGCTCTGGATTATTTACAGTAAATGTGCCTGTTTTTTCCAATGAAGAACTGACTATGTTTAAAACATATTTTATCATTTGAAAGTGTTTTTGTCTTTACAACCAGAACATTATAATTATGAGCATTTTCAGTTTTGCATTAACTAGAGAGCTGTAGCTCATCTACATTTTACACATTCAAAATGCTGCAATGTTCTAACACAGACAAAGCATTAGCCGCTCTATCAGTGCAGTTCAGAACATATTATTAAATGTTATTACCTCAGAAACCCCCAAGTGCATTTCAGATTATTGTGTCCATATAGCTGCAAAAGACTTTCAGGTCTCCTAATGAGTGTCTGCTGGATGCTCCCAGCTCATCTTGTGATAATGATAATTGCTGGGTATGATGCATATTATTCATTTAATAAGAGCCAACTGATGTGGAATAGATTTTTATGTTAATTTACATTATGTAAAGCACTGACATTTAGTGTCTAGGTCCTGACCTCGTCACTGTTCATAATGAAACAGCACAGCAGGGAGCGTGGAGCAATGATACTGCAGGTTGCTACAGGTGGAGGTGAGGTACAACAAATATTTCCTGAACAGCAGCAAAACACAGGCAAACACCTGGGCTATGCTAAACGTGACTCCTATTCTTAAACATAGCTCTGTCACATTTGAACACACAGACATGATGTGCATATTTTAGTATTATCACAGAAAAACAACACGTCTTATAACTGCAGATCTTCCCTATGAATCATCACTTTCCTTCAGTATCAAAGTAATTGAATAATAATATTGTTTGAATTGGAGCATACACTGCAAACAGCTAATAGCTAAGTCAAGTTCGCCGCAGTGAAAGTAAAACATGATTAAAAAAAAAAAAAAAAAAACAGGGCTCACACTGCAGCCAGTAGCAGTTTGATTTGATATCAGCAGTGTACATCCCCCAGATTTCCATTCATCTGCAATCTCCTGAAAATAAGTAAGGTTAACCACATACCCAATATGAGGCCGACCATGGTGCTGAGGTAGCCGGTCCCACTGCCGAGGTTGAGGAAGGAGAGGCCCGGGTGCAGATCCAAAGCCTCCATCACCTCAGAGTATATACATGGTGCAGACAGGTGGATGTTTCCATGGCGCCATGCCAAATCCTAACAACAATAACAACATAAGCTTCTCACATAGCCACAAATCAGCCAATCAAACTTTACAACTGTGTGCTGAAAAACATTAGAAATAACCAATGAGCAATAACAGAAGAATCTCATCCACCAGTTTCATACCAAAACACTCCCACATGAACGCAGTAAACTGCTTCACACACTTTCATTTTACTCACCTTGTAAGCATTATCCCGGAATTCATCCAGGTAATAGTCAGCCCGGTCGATAGCTCGAAAAGCCCGCTCCACCAGGTCTGAGCGGATGTAGTAAGCCTCCTTCAGGTTGTCAATCAAGTCATCATTGTCCTCACCAGCACTTACAGCTCCACCCATTCTGACTGACAGCAAAGTCGAGACAGGAGGTTTACTCTCCACTGGCACCAGAGTGGAAATCTACAAAAACATGAAGTCCACATTTTGAGCTACAGTTTGTTTATGCTTGTCTTGGTTTTTATTTCAATTTGTCTTTTTTTCCATCTGATGGCAGATTTCAGGGTTGAGAAACTTCAAACCTGCTAACTGCAAAAGAAAACACAGCATGTTCTTTTAAATGAAAGAAAGTGTGAACTTGAACCTTTCTATCTTAGTGGTACAACTCACATTCAAATTAAACTAGATGTGAAACAATCAATTCATCAATTAGAAAAAAATCGAAACATTCTTTAATCCAGGTTCCTCAAATTAGACGCTAAACCATTTCTTGTAAATTAAATGTCTTTGGGCTTTGTATAAAATAAGACATATGAAGAAGTCTGAACTCTGAGAAGCTGTAATAAATTCCAAGACACTAATTGTCAGACTATTGAGAATTACTCTTGATTGCGGTGTTAAATTCCCACACAGCTGTAGGTGTGAATGCAGCTGTGCTTTAGGGTGGTGTTAAAAAGAACAAAGCACAGAGATCACAGGGAACACATGCGGGTCCCAGGCAGGATAAAAAAAGAACATTTACTAGTCCTCCCGATTCTGATGTGCACAGGATGTTGTCATGCATCAAATGAATTCCCATTGTCAAGTAACAGACTCCAGGATGAAATGTTATCATCGAGCTTATTTGGGCCGTTAGCACAAATGACCACGAGTGGGCGCTCTGGCTACATTCTGCATCAAAGTGGTTTAGTAGGCTAGTAGGGTACACACTTCCTGCTAAACACTGCCATTTCACGTTGACGCTTCGTTTGCTGATTCAGGTAAACAGCTACCGCCTGTGGTCTTTGGTTTCCGTGAATGTTCGGGCCACACCAGGACCCGTCCATTTCAGCGCACACATGCACAGCCTGCACGCTGCTGCCGCTGCTGTTTGCGCCACTCAGGTGAACCAGTTTCCAACAGGCACAAAAAAAATAAAAGTCTCCCTGTCTAACAGCAGCCTGCTACCAAGAACCAAAACAAAACGCTGCAGGAGGAAGCGACGGTCCTGCAGTGCCAACGTTAACGCACACACAAACAACCGCATTTCGGGTTTATCGTTGGAAGAGAAGAAACATGGAGCTGGTGGTGCGGAAACAAAGAGCGGCTCTCACTGTGCCTCCAGCCCGGGCCCTGCTCACTGCAGCCTCGTACCTTACAGCCCGTCTTCGCCCTTTTCCTTCTGCTCAGCCTTTTGTTGTTGAGGGATCCAGTCAGAAACACAACTGCTGGATGTAAACATTCGGCCAGCTGACGCTCTGACGTCAGACGTACTGTACGTAAATAAGGGCAAGGAGGAGGATGGCCTACATTCAGCGGCTGCAGCAGTCACGGTGCAGTTACAGTTGCGTTAATGCAGACACTTAGACCTGCAGAACTTAATGAATGGACGAGGAACTGAGTTTACTGCTGCACTGTCCAGTTTGAAGCCTGATCTGTCTCTACAGCTGCAGAGAGGAAAGTGAGGGATGGACATAGGTTACCAGCTGTAAAGAAAAGCTCACTGTACTTAATAATGTTCATTCTCTGTGTCCCTGACTGAAGCTGTTGGACTGTCATATTTAAATGTGGAAATGACATTTAGACAAAAACATAAAACTACAGAAATAAAATGAATAAGCAGGTGTTTCTCTTCCACGTATTCCTTTATAGTGGTTATTTTTCCCCACTGAAGGTGCCAACTCCAGAATGAATAAAGATATGATCAATAAAGTCTGCATTAATGGAGTTTTTTTTTTTTTTTTTAACCACGTGACTCAGCCACTCAGGGCAGCCAGTTTGATTTGCCTGTGCTCTAATTAGATCAAGAAACTAACTTAAAGTGCTTTAAACGCCCTTTAATTAATTGCATTAGCTTTAGTAATTGTTGTTCTAATGTGCCTGCACTAGGTCATTAGGCCAGTGAGCTGCACTGATGTGTTATAGCAGAAAAATCACAGGTTCCAATAATGTAAGAATTGAGGGCAGCTGTTTCGGGTCCAGGCTCCAGATGAGACACAGGCACAATAAAAAAACAACAATAAATGATGGAAGTACTGCATACATCAGTTTAAATGCTCAGGTGGGTCCTGCTCTAACTGTTGATCTAGAGGCCCCGTCTTAAAGACATGTCATATTTAAGTTATAGGGCCTTCATTAGCAATAATGTGTTTGAATGAGACCATGTTGCATACAGTCTGATTTGATCTTTTACCGTTTGTGTTTGTGCTGCCTCCCTGGTCCATACTGTGCTGTGGTGCACTGCTAACATTTTACATAGAAATTTGTGAATTAACATTTTATTAATTAAAATTTTTTTTAATTGTCTTTAACCATTTGCATAGGCTGAACAGATGACCAGACACTTTCTGTTCAAAACCATGTGACCTTCATCTCAAACAGTTTGCATGTCAGGATTCACAGCCCTGGATTCCACACACAGTGTTTTAAGAATAGTGATTAACTTCAGAGGATTTTTGCAAAGCAACTGACAGAAACTGTTGACCAGGGTAAATACTGAGCCTTACTGACTCCACACGACATGTTTATTCACTAAATGGTCCAGCAGATGTCAGTGCTGTTTAAAGGAAAAACGTCCCATCAACAGCAAATCCCCCATTTTGTTCAGCCATCATGAAGACTGTTCCTATTTGGCCATGAATTCCGTGGACATATCACAAACCCCATTATAGTAACGTTAGATGAATACCTTTTCTCTTTTACACACAAACACACACATAGTTTTCTATATTTCTGTGGGCCTTAACTGAGATAATGCATTCCCTAGTGTCTTGCTAACCATCACAACTAAATAACCCTAACCTCTAACCTGAATCTAACACAGTTCTAACCTTCTAAAGCTTGACGTGGTTTCATTCTGTTCTGTGGTGTTACATCGGTCTAACATTCTTAACATGTGTTTAAAATCAGTCAGTACCACAACAATAAACTCTGAGTTGTTATAAATCTAAAAAATGAATCTTCTTAGGAAAGACTTGTGTTTCTATGGTAACAACCAGTGACACCTGCTGACAAGAAGGGGAAAAACATGGCTCATAATTATTGTTTGTTGGGAACTGTTAAATTCTTCCAGGAGGTGGTTTGATGTTGTTGTCCAGGCAGCCGTAAAAGAGGTCAGAGCGAATTAGTCTTAGTTCAGAAAGTCAATGAGTATAATAGCTTTGAGCAAAAGTTTCAAATCTGGCTATTTAGCACTAAAACTCAAAGTGGTAAATAAAGATGTATAACAGCACACACATACACATTTAAATGTGCTTTCATCCTAAACCTTCACTTTAATCCTAACCCATCCATCCATTATCTATACCCACTTATTCCTTTAACCAGGGTCACAGGGATCTGCTGGAGCCTATGCCACCTCTCTTTCAGGTGGAAGGCAGGAGTACACCCTGGACAGGTCACCAGTCCATCACAGGGCCACATAGAGACAAACAACCACACTCACACTCACTCCTATGGGCAATTTAGAGTCACCAATCAACCTGACATGCATGTTTTTGGACTGTGGGAGGAAAACCATAGTAAACCCACCCAAGCACAGGGAGAACATGCAAACTCCACACAGAAAGGCCGGGTTGTGAACCCAGGACCTTCTTGCTGTGAGGCAACAGTGCTAGCCACTCATCCACCATGCTGCCCTATAATCCTAACCCTTCACTGTAACTCTAACCCTTTATTGTAATCCTAACCCTTCAATGCAATCCTAACCCTTCACTGTAATCCTAACCCTTTATTGTAATCCTAACCCTTCAATGCAATCCTAACCCTTCACTGTAATCCTAACCCTTTATTGTAATCCTAACCCTTCACTGTAATCCTAACCTTCACTGTAATCCTAACCCTTCATTGTAATCCTAACCCTTCACTGTAATCCTAACATTCACTGTAATCCTAACCCTTCATTGTAATCCTAACCCTTCACTGTAATCCTAACCCTTTATTGTAATCCTAACCCTTCACTGTAATCCTAACCCTTCACTGTAATCCTAACCCTTCACTGTAATCCTAACAGTTCACTGTAATCCTAATCCTTCACTGTAATCCTAACATTCACTGTAATCCTAACCCTTCACTGTAATCCTAACCTTCACTGTAATCCTAACCCTTCATTGTAATCCTAACCTTCACTGTAATCCTAACCCTTCATTGTAATCCTAACCTTCACTGTAATCCTAACCCTTCATTGTAATCCTAACCCTTCACTGTAATCCTAACATTCACTGTAATCCTAACCCTTCACTGTAATCCTAACCCTTCATTGTAATCCTAACCCTTCACTGTAATCCTAACATTCACTGTAATCCTAACCCTTCATTGTAATCCTAACCCTTCACTGTAATCCTAACATTCACTGTAATCCTAACCCTTCACTGTAATCCTAACATTCACTGTAATCCTAACCCTTCACTGTAATCCTAACATTCACTGTAATCCTAACCCTTCATTGTAATCCTAACATTCACTGTAATCCTAATCCTTCATTGTAATCCTAACATTCACTGTAATTCTAACCCTTCATTGTAATCCTAACCTTCACTGTAATCCTAACATTCACTGTAATCCTAACCCTTCATTGTAATCCTAACATTCACTGTAATTCTAACCCTTCATTGTAATCCTAACCTTCACTGTAATCCTAACATTCACTGTAATCCTAACCCTTCATTGTAATCCTAACATTCACTGTAATCCTAACCCTTCATTGTAATCCTAACCTTCACTGTAATCCTAACATTCACTGTAATCCTAACCTTCACTGTAATCCTAACATTCACTGTAATCCTAACCCTTCATTGTAATCCTAACATTCACTGTAATCCTAACCCTTTATTGTAATCCTAACCTTCACTGTAATCCTAACATTCACTGTAATCCTAACCTTCACTGTAATCCTATCATTCACTGTAATTCTAACCCTTCATTGTAATCCTAACCTTCACTGTAATCCTAACATTCACTGTAATCCTAACCCTTCATTGTAATCCTAACATTCACTGTAATCCTAACCCTTCATTGTAATCCTAACCTTCACTGTAATCCTAACATTCACTGTAATCCTAACCTTCACTGTAATCCTATCATTCACTGTAATTCTAACCCTTCATTGTAATCCTAACCTTCGCTGTACCACTGTACCACTTCACTGTCACTAACCCTAGCCTTGGACCAAGTCCTCACTGTGAAATGATTGAGAGATTGAGATTGAGTGAGAAAGGCCAGTCCCCTTAATGTGAGCTTTTAAACAGGTTTTGAGTAACACCAGCAGGTCCACATAAACACACTCATACACACACAGCAATATGACAGAGGCATTCATGTCTATGATTCTTTATTTGTGTTTTTCATAGAGAACAGTAAAATGGTTCGTACCCCCACAATAACTGACATCACTTTTCTGGTTTATAACACTGACACAGGAACAGGGGAACATGTACACAAGTACACAAACACACAGTCACAAATTCAGCCCATCTACAGTGTTTTACTTCCCAAACAAACAAACAAACAAATAAAAATCCCTAAAAAAAACAAACAAAATAGAAGACCCCGAGGACACACAGCCAAGGCCTGTCCCACTTTACAAAATGGCGCAGTAGCAAAGAAACAACCACATCTACAAAAGTAACAAAAATTACCATACAATCTATCATTGTGGAAGTGCTTGTAATTTTGGAAGTTTTGTACTTTCTTAAAAGGATATCAATATCAATGCCTAGAAAATCACCAGTAAAAATAGCTCATCTCTGTAAAAATGTCTGAGCAGGACAACCCTTGGCTGTGGATTTTTTTTTCTGTCACAAACTCTTCTTTTTTTTTTGTGTTTTCAATAGAACAACAATAACACTGTTTCTTCTTAATACAAATATGTACAGAGACTTTCACTTGTTTCAAAATAATGCCCTGCACACTGATGCATTATCTAGGGATGATGATGATGATGATGATGATCTTCAGATTCCTTCACAGAAACTGTCCATGCAGTTTGGTACCTGGATTGACAGAATGACAGCACAGTTTCTTTAGTCTAACAAAAGCCTGTTGGTTTTCTTTTTTTTTTTTTTTTTTTTGTCTGTTAGATTCTACCGGTGCATGAAAGACACCTTTATTTTGTTTCTCTATACAGAGTGACCCCCCCCCCCTCCACAACTCCAGACCCCACAGCACACACCCAACTTCCCCCAGAAAGTATTGGCTAAGAGATCTGGATCTAGATGTAGACGAAGTGGTTTCAGCAGTATCAGAACTGGGTTTGACAAATGTAAACATCCCATATATTGAAATGAGTGGAGTGAGAAAGGCACACATGATAAGACCACACAGCTTCTAACTACAGCAGGAAGGGGGGGGGGGGCGCTTTTGGTTTTGCTCAGCTTGATAAAAAGTGCCACTCAACTTCACATCTTCTTTCTTATGAGACCTTTTGTACATGGCGTGTGTCAACTTGGCTGCTGACGCACACGTCTGAAGCGAACATGAAGGCCAGAAACAAAGGGATGGTTTACGTGAAAAGCGTCTTCATGTTAAATTCATTTTCATTTCAGGTGCTTCAGGGAAAACTGGGCCCTGACCAGCTAGGTTTTATAATTTCCTCTGCTATTTAGAATAATAAAACTCCTCACTCTGTCACTCAGCACTCTTATGGAAATAAGAAAACATACAGCGCGGGCGTGCAGAACCAATCACAGGCTGCATTTGTTTTCTCCACTGACATTTTTTGAAAATGCTATGCTTTCATTGCCTCAGTGTTATTCATTTACATACCTCAGTAGACAATTTCATCAAGCAGTTTAAAAGGGGTCATGCATTATCAAATAAGTTAGGAGAATATTCACAGTCTTAACACTCTCGGGTAGTATTCTCGTGCATTTCAAGAGAAGAAAAAATGCTACTTTGTTAACCAAATGCATCAAAACTATCTTTCCTGAGGAAAGGTTACACTAGATATGAAGAAGGGGGGATGAGGGCGGAGGGTTTAAAAGTCATAAAAAGCTTTGACATTCTTTTTGAGTGAAAGACACATATTTATGCAACAAACGCCCCCTCCTAAAACAAGGGGAAGAGCGCTGTAGCCTGGCAAATCAATTTCCCACTCCCACGCACTCATCTCATTTCACACGGGGCCTCGATCCAGCCGCTGCTATCGCCTCTAGCCTCAGCTGACTGGCTGACCTATGGCATTGCTCTGTTCTGCTTTAGCAGCTCTCCCCAGTCACCTGAGAACCAAACTCTGCTTCCTGTCAATCTCTTTTGGTTTTTGTTTTGAAAAGAAAGCACCACTTCCTTTTTGTACATCACCCCCTGAATCAAAGAGACGTCTCGGACATAAGACACAGGTTGTTCTCTATATGAACAGCAACGAACAAGTGTGACAATGCTTTGTAATGCGCCCTCCAGTGGAGGTGAATACTTGCTATTGCCTGCTATTGGGGTTCTCCCAAGCTGAGACTCAAATGCTGGCATTTTCAATGGTTAGAAAGTGCACAAAGGAGTTTCATTCTACATCGGCTAAAAGCACATTTACAACATGCCTTTGACATCAGCGTTACACAAGGGTATCATACTATACACCACAGTAGCTGCAACAGATCACTCAAAGGCAGGGTACACTAGTGTCCCCATTTGCTTGGTTCAACATTAGAAAGAATGGGCTCATAGCGAGCTGGCCTTACCATTAACAATACAATAACTGCACAATGCTGCCAAACACTATGTGCAGAACATTATTCAGAGGCATCATCTTTTTTTACTGTACATGAACTCACAACACTTAGCAACAAAGAGCCAACCATCTAGTTTCAAATTGACAGTCATATCTCAGAATCAGTAGTACAACACACAGTAGATGTTTTTGACATGTCTGGATCAAGGACAGATAAACAAAGGTAAGGAAAAAAGGAAACCTGTGAAAACATTTCCAAAGTATAGTACTGTGTCATCAACAAAGCCTACTTTTCCTTCAGCATGGCTGAATGGTATGTTTAAAGCCACAGTTGAGCAGGTCTTAGTGATATTAAATAAGGTGTAATGGCCTCCCATTTACAACGCCACTCACACCTCTGCTAGACAGCTAGTGACCCTTAGTTAAGATAAGAGAAGAAGAGCAAGTCAACAATTACACTGGAAAAATATATGTATGTTTATATTCATATATATATATATATATATATATAGCATCTTTAAAATCTATTTATACAGAATGTATATATAGTGTACTTATGGCCATCTTGGCAGAGAAATAAAGGCATCTGAAACAATCACCACTCTCTTGATGCCATGGTCTTTCCGGGACCAGACACTGTTACATTGCAGAAATGCGAAGAATCAGGAAAGAAAGTGAGTTCTCTTTTTTTCTCAGTGGCACTTTGTGCATCAAAAATTAAAATCTAGAGTAAGGCTACAAGGGTGTGTATGTTTATCTGATAAAAGTTTGTCAAAGGAGGCCATCCTAAAGTATCCTCAGGGCTTGGATATGTTGCTGTGTGTGTTTTCGACCCATATGTCCAGCTTAAAACACCGCTGGAACAGAGCTCTATACATGTACCATGAAACTGATGAAAACAATACAGAAAAATAACAAAAAGCATCACCGAAGCATCTCTGGTACATTACAGAGGTTTTGGGTGAGCCAGAGCTGGCCGCTACAACGTGCTTGGGAGAGGTAACATTTTTTTAACTCTAATTTTTTTTTTTTTTTATATTATTTTCTTGGTTTTCTTTCACCTGACAAAAGCAAACACCCAGGGACCAGATAGCAACAGAACAGTGATTGCTTTTGTTCGGTTATTTTTTGTCTTTACAATCAGCTGCTGGTATGTTTAGGTCTATACCTAAGTAATCAAACAGTATTGTATTGATTTTGTCTCTTTATTTAAATATTAGCAGTGGATCTTTAAGACTACTCAGACTCAACCGTCACATCACGCACATAAATAACAAAATAAATATACAGCCATATCAGTCCATTCCTTTGATATTAAATAAATAATAAATACATACTTTCTTTTATTCTCAGCAGTGGATTTCTGAATGTAGCAGGAACAGAAAGAACGTAAACAAAAGGGAGAAAAAACAAGAACAATCCCAAAAAAATATGATTTTGTTTTTTTTTTTGTAAAATTATCAAAAATTGTTTAAGTTATAAAACATTTGCACTTAAAAATGTTTTTAAAAAGTACTCAAAACAAAACATGCCTCGTCAGGTACCTATATAGATTCTTAAAATATCGACTAAGACATTTGCAAATCGCTTTGACCATGATAATCAGTAAAGATGCATTTTTGTGTAATACAAAACAATGTTAATAAATAGATTGCTTCAAATAAATAAACCTCAATAACATAAACAGCAATAAGTTACAATTTAAAAGGTCACAGGTTTAAATAAGTCATATATAACAATAATTATTGTACCACAAAACTATTCGTTGAAATGAAGTGCAACTCCTATGTTGATAAATACTATTGATATGACTAACTGAATTGAAATGTGTGCACACTATTACTATTATTTCAGTTGAAATAAAGAAAACAATGGGATTTATCTGCTGCTTTTTTAAACCAAGATTTTTGCTGTCCCATGAAAAATAAGCCTCCACTCATCCTGGTTCTGTCTCATGACCTTGTTTGAAGAATTTTTCCTGCTAAACCAAGTCAACATTGTGCTGTTGACGTCTTTGCCACAGTAATACCACAAAGCAAACACAAATTCTGTTTAGTGCATGCTTCATATTGCTGGGGTGTTTGCGGTCATGAATCGGACAGCCAACGAACACACACTTGCCACACCGAATGCTGCAATACAGTGCTGAAAGTCTCCATGTTGTTACTCTTTAGGTCGCCTAGGTCCTTTGAGCAATGCCGTGTTTGCTTTCCACTGTGTTTTAGTCGATGTGACACACAGAAACCGATTAGCCACAGAAGAGTGAAACTTTCTCCAAAAATGGTTAAGGACACAAAAGAGACAACTGGTAAACATACAGCATATTAAATCCCCCAGATGCAGTCTGTAATAAGGTAATTCTTCTTTTCCATCCATTCTGACTGAAGGATCTGTGTCCTCCTCCTAATCCCAGCAGCAGCATGGTGTGAATTTTGGTCCGCGTCACTTCTCGTTCAACAGAGCGTTCCCTGGGTTGTTTTTTTAAGTTGCCATTTATTTAAATAACCTGAATTCCCTTTTTGTTTTGAATCATATTTCAATATATTGTGATTATGTCAACATATTTCCTTCATCTCTACATCCCTCCATCTCCACATCCATCATGCTTCTGGGTTTTGGGACAGTTTGCACTCTCTTCGTGTGTGTGTGTTTGTGTATATGTGTGTGTGTGTGTGTGTGTGCGTGCGTGTGTGTGTGTGTGTGTGGTAAGCCTCAGACTTTGATGCCCTTCACAGCCTTGTTGATGCTCTCCAGCAGAGCCTTGTTCTCGGGGCTCTGGAAGCAGTCCTTGTTGGTGTACATGTCGGTCAGGGTGCTCACATAGCTGTCAAAGTTCTGCTCAGTGATTGGCTCCTGCTGTGGTGCAAACAACAACCAACATCATGAGAAGGAAACAAATGTCTCTGTGCTTTTCAACACCCACACATGATCAAAAAGGTGTGTGTGATTAGGTCCAGCTGCGTGTGTATGTGGGGGTATCATCTCACCATGTGTGGCAGGCGTATGTTGGCCAGGCTGCGGATCAGGGCATGGCTGAGACCAGAAAGCTCCATGAACAGAGCCTCATTCTGCTCCTCGATCATCTTGTTCTCATGCTCAATGCTTTTCAGGTTCTTCTCCATGGAGGAGATCTGCAACACACAGCAGCAGGGTTTCTACCAGCGGTAACACAGCATGAGACTTTATCTGCAAATGTTAAAAGTAGGTCTGTTCGGTTTGTTCTAATGTCCTTTAGAGCAGGACTGAGTGAGTTTTGATGAAAACTGTCATCACAAATTGTTTTATATACACAACACCTAAGGTTTGCTGATATGTGCCACTATAAGCTACTGGTAACTTCAGACCCTGATTGTATTTAAATGAGCAAGGGTGAGTTTAATTGCTTGTAAATTCAGTTTTTCCTTTCAAAGACTGTGGTATTTCTTCTTTAAAAGAGACATAGTCTCACTTCCCCAGGAAGAAATGTTGCTACCTGTCTATGTCTATGTCAACAGTATATAAATGGACAGTGCTTTAAATTTACAGACAACATATACTCTACATCTGATAAGACACATCAGCACATTTGTCCTGTAAGAACCCATCACATTTGACGGTCAGAGTAAACCAGAAACACACCTGAGTCTGCAGGTTCACCATGTCAGCTTCCATTTCATTGTTGGATTCGTTGAGGTCATTGATCTCTTTGTTGAGCTGCTTGATGTCCTCATCGTTGTCCAAAACTAAAGGAGAAGCCAGACACTTTAGAGCAGAGAAAGACTTGTCTGATTTGTAGCTTTTAGCTGCTCCATGCATTTGTCTTTACATTCTGGATAAAAATACATTGGTTTTCTTAAATTGATGTATTGACTTGGAGCCATATTCCGAATCCTAGTCCTCCATATACCTGGACTCAGCTATAACAAAACGATAACAACAGGTATAACTTCTGCAGATGTTAAAATAACATCTTTAATAACACACAGATTTACACCTTTTCACCACATCTCACCATCACTGGCTCTGAACTTGGTGCTCAGGTATTCTTCTGTGGGGAACTTGGCCTTCTTCTTGGCATACAAGGCCCTGGGGCATCCTGAAAGGCTGGAGACACACACAGCAGTCACTCACACACACATTACACTGTGGCCTGAGCCATCACATTTGACAAAAACAGACTTACCAACATTTCTAAAACTTAATCAACACTATGCCATGATTTTTTTTTTTCAGGGAGATATAAGCTGTGATTGCTTCTTAGACAAAGAACATTTTTTTTCTTCTATCAAATTAAAAATAAGCAAGAAAGGGAATAGTAATTCCTAAAATGCTGAACTATTCAATCGTGTATAATAGAGAAACACAAACATAGAAGTCCCACGATCTTTCTCGCACAGGACTTTATTTCCGTAGTTGTTTCTTGTCAAACCAAGTCTAAATTCATGCTATTTTCTCCTAATTTACAGAAGCAGAAACAGGCCCACAACCATCATCTTTAGTTAAAGAAACTGCCTGTACGCAGCGTACCTGCGGTGTGTGAGGAAGCTTCCGTTAGCATGCCCAGAGCCGTCGCAGCCAGGGGTGGGACAAGTTGGCCCCTCCGTCTTAAAGGCCTTCCAGTTGAAGGGTGTGCCATTCAGGAGACCCTCCTTCTGTCTGCGGGCTGCCAGCGGACACCCATACGCGCTACGGTGCGTGGCGTACTTCCCGCTGATATGGCCCAGACTGTCGCAGCCCGGCACCGGGCATCTGCAGGGAGCAGAGGAAAGTAGGAAAACAGGAAAAAGACGAGAGCAGAAGTGTGCAGCAGGAAAGGGAGAAGTGTTGAAGCCAGGCAGTGAGAAAAGGAATAAAAAGAGTGAGAAGGCACAAAGGTTAGTCAAGAAGAATTCAAAATCATTACCTGTAGAGAAAGCTAAGAATATTATATTATAATAAAGATTTAAATTATATACTTTCTCTACTGGGCCAAATTCATTTGCTTAGATTGTGTTTGATATCATTTATTCATTGAATAACATTAGTGACACTGGAGTCATTATGGTTTAATACATGCTGTTATAGACATGTTGTTAAATTAAATTGTGTGCAAATTCAACATGAAGCCCATGTATTTCTTATGTACTGACAATCTGCTCTATGATACTCTGCCATAAACTACATTCAGAATCAGTATCTGCAGTAAGTGTATTTTCCCATCAGTAAGGGCCTGATTTTTGGATTCAATTACGGGTGCAGGCAACTGCCTGTGCGTGAGTAACTTTCAGTGACTTTCCTCTCTCTCCTTCGCTCTATCTCTTTTTTTTTTTTATTGCATTTTACTTTTACCGTCAGTCTTGCTAAAAGCAGACATTATGGCTTTCTGAGCGGTACGAACTTTAAAAGCTCGGAGTCCTCCTGGTTGTCCTTGGTAGGAGTTTTAATTCCACTTTTCTTGGCACGCGGGCACCCAGAGAGACTGAAAACAGAAAGTATGGAGTTGATAACATAGGGTTGAAAAAAAGGTTCGGTGAAGTGATTGCTGCTAAAGAGAGAGAACATTATATGGAAGAATAGTTTTACAGAACTTGTTCAACCAAATTACAACCCAAATCAACTCAAAAACTCTAATATGGCCAAAAACAGGACAATGGAAAGGTGTGGAAACGTGTGAGTATGTGGTCCCTGTCTAATTCTGCCATGAACTGTCACTAGGCCTCTCTGACTCACTGTGTGTCTGTGTCTTTGTGTCTGTGTGTGTGTGTGTGCGCGTTCTTGTGTTTTTTGTTTGTACCTTCGGTGGGAGGCGTAGTTTCCTGTGATGTGACCTGAGCCATCACATCCTGGAGTGGGACATCTAGGAGAGAGCACAGGAGTGTTGACCATTCGATACAAAGTTAGCAGAAAAGTAACAATAAGCAGATACGTCATAGTTGGGTTTCTTCTCAAAGGAAATGAAAATGGTCTGCAATTTTTTATTCATCTTTATGCATGTTTGACTTAAAGTCTTCCCATACTCTTTGCCATCATACGCCTCTTGTATGTCTATAGTGAGCTGTGAAAGCTTTAGTTTCTAATAAAGAGCCATATATACTACAGAATTAAAGTTTTACTTCACGTTCACATGAACAGCCTGAAGTGAAAGCAAGCACAGTCTAAGCCAGATGCAGAAAAAAAGTACCCTGACAGATGCAGCAGCAGCAAGAAACAAAAAATACTGTCAGCAGAATAAAGCTCTGTGGCACTGGACGGTGTCAGTAGCAGTACACTGAAGTGGCAGTGAAAAGGCAGTGAAGGTGTAGAGCAGACATACTTGAGTTCAGGGGTGTGGGCCGCCATGAGGGACCGAAGGCTCTTATCAGCGAGAGGACACCCAGACAGACTGAGAGAAAAACAGAAAGCAGAAAGAGCGAATGACAGTGGAAGAGAAGGACGGGAAAGGGAGGGAGGAAAGGCAGTGTGAACGGAGTGAAAGGAGAGAGAAGAAAGACATGAGTGAAGGGAAATCAAGAATGCAAGGCATACCAAGGTCATTTAGGAAGAAGAGGACAGACGGCAAGAGGTAAATTACTGATGCATATCAAAGTCAATGACCGTCTTTGCTTCCTGGGCTCACGCTACATTACTGCCTCTGGCATGTCAGGATCAAATAAAATATTTGAATTAGACGTGGTGTGCTTGCTTTAGGTGGAGAATGGGCAGTAGAGGGGTCTCAGTAGGGCTAATATTTCATGGTATATATTCTGCTATACTGCATTAAGTCTGCAGCTGTGCATACCTGCGATGGGACGCATAGTTTCCAGTGATGTGCCCGCTGCCGTCACAACCAGGTGTAGGGCACCTGGACAGGGTGAGGAAGAGAGATACAAAGTTAGAATGCACAGAGTCTTTTTCTTTAGCACCAACATGATGTTGACATTGTGTTGTGCTGTTACTTACGACAGCAGCTCTTTCTTGGTGTCCTTGGGCTGGAACTTGACCTTGAAGCTTGGGGTTGTGACCTCTCCTGGGTACTTCCTCTCCTCCAGACTGTCCTGCATCATGTCACAGTCCTCTGCATCAGACGAGACGAAAGACTGGCCAGTGTGCTCCATCTGAAAAAGGCAGAAAACTGAAGATGAGCACGCTGTGTCCAGTGCATGTGTCGTATGCACTGGTAGGTCTACTGCAGTCCTTTTGTTATTCACATTGTATGAATGTTGTTAGCTGGGTTGACTTTTTTAGACCATTTTGAGTGATGACTTTATCAAAACAGTTTGCATATTTGTACACATGCAAAGAAACTTTGCCAAGCCACCATGTGTACACAAGTCTCTGCTCTCACCCCCTTTATTCTTGTGTAGACAAGTGATGTTTCCAAATGCAGAATATCCTCATAAAAAATGTATCATCAAGACCCTTTATATTTCTTTTGAAAAAGTTCAAAGGAGTAAAAAATTAGCATATGCCAAAGCCAGGATGGTGCAATGCACCTGACACACCACCTCTGTTGCGCGGTGCAATGTTTTAACAATACAGTAACTCTCACATTTCAGTGAAATAAATGAATAATAGAAAGAGGAAAAGGGAACAGGAAATAAGGCAAGGGGATTAGACAAAGACAAAATTAAAAGTTTTTTATTCAAAGAGCTTAGGGGGGATTTTGTCTGTTGTTATTTATGTTGCAACACTCCCTCTGTGACTGATATCACAGGAAATATTGCAGGTTTTGGAGCTTGTAGTTTTGCTCAGTATAATTGTACTGACCTCATCCATTTCCTCCTCCCTTTGGCGGTTGGGCTTGGTGTAATCCAGTGGACCCTCCCAGTCCTCCTGCTTGTAGGATTGTAGGTTCGGTGATGTCATCCCACTGCTGCCACTGTGATGGAGCGAGGATGAGGAGGAGGAAGAAGGGTCTGGGGACCGAACCCCTGGGCTGGTGCCAGACAGACTGCCCTCTCGTTTAATAGGCTTCTTCATACTCAGGTCCAGGGTGCCGTTCTCATCCACCTCAATGTCCATTTCCTGGAGAGAAAACAGGGTTTTCATGAAGCCACCGAATAATATTTCTGAATGCCTTATTCTATTAGTTATGGAGTCTCAAAGTGTTTAAGCGCAAATAACTAAAGACATTCTGAAATAATCATGAATGCATGAATAAATTATGTAAACTATATAAATTGGGGTGGGCAACTCTGGTCCTCAAGGGTCACTGAGGGCGGAGTGGGGGAAGACAAAGTGAATTGGTATCTTCCAGCTTCTGATTGGCTGAACACACCTGGTCCAGGTAATCAGCAGTGAATAGGGCAGGGATAATTGGAAAACATACAGGACAGTGTCCCTCAGAGTACATGGACTACCCATGCCTGATAGGAATAAACCATTAAATCATAAAATAATATAAAATCATATAAATATAAAATATGAAAACTCAACACATTAGTGTGAAATGTTGATGTAATGCAAAGCTAAAAGCTAAGCTAACAGGAGCTGGGTGGCTAAGCGACTGTTGAGCCTAATAAAAGAAGCAGGGGCAGAGGGAGACTGGTGAACACCACATCATTCTTATGAAAATAAATGCAAATAATTATTTTCAAACATTTCAATCTGAAGAGTCTGGGACTTCATACGGTAGTTGAAGTAAAATTAATACATCATCATATTCTCATAGACAAATTAGTAATGCGGTCTCCTCTGGTGCACTTCAGTGTTTATGAGAGAACATCTCATAAACACTGTATGTCATCACTGTATGATGATGATTGTGATTAATTTAATTACCCTGTTGAGTCGATTCACATAGCTACATTTTTCTGAAGCATAACCTCACATAGGTCTGAATTCACACTCAGATTCCACTCAGCTTTCATGTGGTGAAATGACAGATTTTTTTCCTACTTCCACCTTTCCACCTTCATCAACTTGTTACAGAGCCCTCAAGCTTTCACCAAACAGGCATTTGAACAGTCATGCAGCATCAGGAGCCACTTTTCCAAGGAGTGCTACATGCACAGGTTCAAAAACAGCACCTTCATCATTTAGGCAAGTTACTAATCATATCTAATGTACTCCAGTAAAATACTTTGCCAACAGCACCAATACCACAGTTCATCTCTCCGTGCTACATTATGGTGCTGGCAGGTGAACAGAGACAGAGGAGCGGGAAGAGCCATGCTTTCAGTGTTCATCTAACATGGCGCTCATATTGGCTGGTCAAGGGCCAGAAAAATCAAAGGGTTAGGAGTGGAGGAGAGAAAACGGGAACAGTTCCCAGAAACGTCCCTGGTTGATGGGCTCAGTGTTCCAATGTTTCAATATTGGATTTCAGCTGGCTCTGATTCTGACTCCAGATCAGTCCCTGGTTGATCTGTGCCGTAATACTGCACAGCTAAGGCTTACTTTTGGATCGGTGCCTCGCTCTACAACACCTTTCTCTGCTGTGCTGCCCGAGATATTAATCTTCACTTTTTATCTTCCTAAAACCATGTCAGGAAATCGAAAAATGATGAAGCAGTCACTCTCTCTCCTCTGAGAGGCAAAAAGGCTTTTAAAAATCACAATATGGGGGGAAAGTGGTGCTCCAATTACACCTCCTGTGCACAGAGAGGGGAAAGAGGGAGTTAGTGAGAGATAGATGGTATAGATAGAGTAAGAGAGAAACGGCAACTGCACAGGGAGGGAGAGAGGGAGATAAAACAGTAAAAAGGGATGTGAAAAGAAAATAAAAGAAAGGGTGGGGAAAGAGAGTGGGCGATCCGTCCGGCAGATAATGAAAAAAGGCTACCTGGTGGAAAAGTAATCCGGGGAACTGGCAGTCAGCCAAATTCAATAACAACATGAAAAGTGTGGGATGGATGGATGAAAGTATGAAAGAGGATGGGTGAGGTGATGCAACTGCATCTCAACACTATCCTGTTGCTGTAAGCCAATGCCTCCTGATGATATATTCATGCAGAGTTGATGGCAAGAGAAAAAAAAAATGAGTGAGGAGAGGAGAGAGAGGCACACCCATCACTTTCCCCTCTCATCGCACCAGCTGTGGCCTGCAATGTTTCAATCTGCACTACAATCAGCTAATAATCTCTTCCTCTGAGTGCTATGGAGAGAAGAACACTTTATAATAATGAAAGCACCCACAACTGAGCCTTTTAATATCTGAGTGTTGATGGGTGGTTCTGGATTTATTTCCTCTAGTCTTTAATAAATACTAATTCTTGCAGAAAAACATGTATATATATGGATAAATGCGATCTGCTCACCTTGTTTTGGGGCTTGGTGCTGAGGTTCTCAGGCTTTTCCCAGCAGCGTGTGGACAGGTTGAGGATGGCAGTGGCTGCCATGTGAGCGGCCTCGGCTTCATGGGAGTAGTCGTAGGTCAAAGTGGAGCTCTTCCCATAACCGTGGAGACTGAGGCTGGGCGATGAGGACTTGGGGAATGACGGCTTAGCTGCAGCAGGACAGAAAATTTTATTTTCGAGCAGATGATCATAAAAGCAGGACACAACACAGGAGGGTAGTAAACAAACAAAATGTACACATATATACAGACATATACATGCATATAAGTCCACCTGATTGCTGGTAATACAACCAAATAATTAAGATAAAGGGTGAAAAAACTGAGGCAAAGTGTGAGGGTAGCAGAAAAAAGCTAATGTTTGTTGTAAAAACTGTAACATGTTAGTGGGTTTTGTTACCTTTCAATAGAGACAGGCTAACCACTTCCTTCTGTTTCCAGTCTTTATGCTAAGTTAAGCTAACTGGCTATAAATTGGATGAAGTCTGCAGAACACGTCCCAACAACCCATCTCTTACTTTTGAAGGCTTTGGGTGAGGTTTCGCTGGTGGGCATCTTTGGAGCTAGCATGCGCTTCCCAAACACTTGAGCGTCAAAGCTTGCATAATCGAAGGACACCTTGGAGTACTTCTCCAGCTCCTTGGCCAGGTTGGCACGAGGCGTGGCGGGTGCCATGTTGGGCCTATAGCTGCCGTACTGGGGCACCTCCAGCTGCTTCACAAAGCACATGGGCCTGTGTGGGGGAATACAGAGCATGAGAGAACATCATGGTAGAGCTCGTGGGCAGGGATGGTGATGAGGAATTGAGAGAGTTTCGAGACAAAGCAAAAAGTTGAACAGAATAGAAGAAAACAGAATAAATGAGGAGAGATGGGAAATAAAGGAGGACAGATGCAATAAAGAGTCACACAATCAAAAAAACAAATAGAGGGGAAAAAGAATAGGAGAATGAGAGAGGGAGGTAGAGTGACAGTGAGAGAGTAAGGATGGGGGCAACGGTGTACTTAGCAGGAGTGCAGCAGGATTAAAAGCTCTCTTATCAGCAGAGGGCACATTTGCATGTTGTACAGCATGGAATTTATGAGCTTTAAGCCCTCTCGTTTTCCTGGAGAGCCTGGGCTTTTGTCAGACCTGTTGGCGTAAATCCACTGATAGACCAGGGAGAGGCAGAAGGGTGGGGGAAGAGAAAGAGAGAGGAGAGAAAGAAGGGCGAGTGGAGTCTTAATCTCAGAGTCCACCACCCAGCCCTTTTTTCACCGAGGTTCATATCAAAGCCTCTGCTCTCCAACCACAGCCTCATCAATAAGCTACACGACCTGGCCTGTAGTCACACTGTGGTCACACTGGCACAACAACAATATATGTGCACAACAAGAGCCAGACTAAGGGAGGATTTTTAAAACTTTCTGCACCTGATCACAGTGAATTGTTTTTTTCCTTTTTATTAATTCAACATGGATACCATTAGACTGCATGAGGAATTCTTCAGCCCTAAACGTAGCAGACAATTAAGTTCACTTTAATAACAATCTGAGAAGCAGATACAAAGCAAACCTTATTATGTTTTAATCCTCAATGCTTTGTCCGACCACTGATGAGGTTTTCCTCAAGGAAAGCAATTATTTTTCCTATCCTCTGCAATGCCCCTATAACTTGCATAATTAGCTTATCAGCTGCATTATTAATTAAAATACCAATGAGGAGGAGCGTGGACTTAGCATAATAATAATAATCTTGAAAAGGATTTAGTTGTGTGGAACTTGGACTGGAGGAGACAGTATTTCTGTAGGTGAAAGGGTCACTATGCCCAATCTGTGTCTTCTAGCTCTTGTTATTCACCATTCAATCTATGGAGCCCTGAAACTGCTAAGAAGCATTAAAGGGATATCCCAAGCTAAAACTATAAGTGGACAGATTAATTATTACTTCATTCATTAAAATAGAGTGTAAAATCAAATGTAAAAACTTTAATTTTTTCTTATAATCTTTACTTCTTTCCCTTTTTGGTCTTGGCACATTTTATTTATTCCCTATTTTCACATTTTCTTCATGTTTGTGTTACGATGAGTTAGGGCGTCCAGGCCAGGGTGGCAGTGTGTGACCTGATTCAAGCTTTGACTAAATGTGACTGGAGGTGAGGTTATTATTCATTAATTCATTTTGTATTGTATGTATTCAGTTTTATTTTTTAATTTGTCTAAGAACCACTTAGTGAGTTCTGCCTAAATCAGGATTCACAGTATCTAATGAAAAAGAAGAATTTAAATTGCCTAGAGTAGACTGGAGTCTTTTTTGATCACCCACCTTAACACTCTGTCATTGGGGCTTCCTTTGAGGTGTTCACTGCTTGGCTGAGCGAGATGCTGCTTGTCATGGCTCTTGGACAGCTTCTCTGCAGCAGCAATGGGGCATCCAGAAAGACTGGAGGAATGGAGGAGAAAAAAGATGAATATTAACAGCAGAGCATGTTGCTGACCATGTAAATCTGCATCACGCTGATGTGGACTGACAAGACTGCTGTCCAGCATACATAAAAATATGAGCTTGCCAAGGCAAACACACATAATGGGCTCAACACTCTCATCTGCAGAAATGCACACATACAGATCTGCACAGACAGTATACTGTGATGCATGTGTGAATACCTGCGGTGTGTGTTGCGGTTGCTGTTAACGTGGCCCTGACCGGTGCAGCCAGGTGTTGGACACTTCAGGACATTCTCATGCATAGCCAGAACTGAAGAGAAGACAGAATACACAGGCAGATAAACCCCACAAAGTAATTTAAAGAATTTAAAACATTTTCCATGTTAAGGACTGCTTGAATATTTTAAGTGTGGGGGATGTGTTGAATCTGCCCTTTTGTAACAGTTCAAATTTAAATATTACAACACTTATTAATCACCATCAATAACTGACTTAAGCCCACACAGAGGGGAGGAAGAAAGTGTGGAAAGTGTGGCACGTGCTCCATTACGCTATTTTTTTATTATCTAAATTTTTCAACATAGTTAAAGTAAAATAACAATCTGTAAGAAAAACCATAAAAATAATTACCTGACCCTGCTGTTCAGAAAAAATTCAATATTTTCTGACCTCCCCTGAACATCCTAATAATTTTTGTACAGTCCCTAAGTACAAATGCCTGCAGGAATTTGAAGTGACTCTTAATCAGAGAGTAGCAGGGAACTGACTAGATATGATGGAACTGTAGTCATGGCTACAGAAATATGTCTGATATGCCTGATAAGATGCATCTTTACAATAAAAACAGAGGGCTATGCAGGACGAACATTCTACAGATATTTGTACACAACCAAATTAAAACATCTGCAGTATTTTAATTTTTGCTGGTAAGTCAGCCTTTCAGACCTGACAGTTTTCACATATCTAACTGGACCTCCTTTCAGCAAAATAACACCAGTAGCCTCAACATTAGAGATTTAGCAGGTACTGGACTGGTTTTGTCCTGCAAATACATGAATGGTCTGAGCATATGATGAGAGGCTAAAGTGAAATGTTAACTAATCAAGATTAGACTGGTATTTGAGTATTTCTGTGATGTCTAACCCTAACGTAAGGAGAAGCAGTGGGCTTATATCAATGTCAGACTACCCTCTGTTGTCAGTTTTTTTCTCTCTCTGAGCTTATTTTCATCTTCTAAGCAACAGAAAAAAAAAAAAACTCACTCTCCGGGGGGATCCTGTCCTTGTGCGGACAGCCTGACAGGCTGCGGTGGTGGGGGTATAGACCAGTCACGTGACCCGTCCCATCACAGCCCGGGGTGGGACACTTGATCTCCCTCTTCTCTGGCCTACTACTCTCTGAAGGAGGGCAGGAGAAAAGGGAATAGGAGAGGAGGAACAGAGTGATAAGAGGGACAAAGAGCGGGAGGAGAGATGTGAAGATAAGAAGAGGCGATAGAATGGATAAGGAGGACAAAAGCAAGTGGTTAATGCCATCAGACAATCTGCTTGGCTGAGCATGAAATCTAGACATATTTCAGACAACCGTACAAAAGCAACACCGTCTGTTTTGGCACTTCATGTCTTACGTGTTGGTAAATGCTGACGGTGTTTAATGCATTAACCTACTGTGACTTGGGTGTTTCTGCAAAGGATGAAATACTGTCCACTCATTACAAGAAATGTTACAGCTTTTTTTTTTTTTTTGGTTAATCTGAAGTCCACTGACTTATCCAGTGCGATTTGATCATTTGTCTTACAATTTCAATCAATCTTGTTTGGTTCTTAGGCAAAGTGATACCTGAAAATACACCAGGAGGAAATCACACCACAGTTAAAGCTACCTACTCCTCCCTGCTGCTGTTGGAGGAAGGCCAGTTACTGTCTGTTGCACTGAAGAAAGGAAAAAGGAACAAGACGATGGTGTGACGCTCTATTGGCCTTCAAATTGAATGTTAACGAGACATGCATCTACTAATTAGTGTGGAGCTGAACAGGAACATCACCACAGGAGGGAGTTAAGGCCAAGGAGAGGGCAGCACCAGCCATGTAATCACACTACTGCTATACTGTGAGGAGCATGACAAGTGGGCAGCATGCCAACTGTGAAATACAAGGCTCGAAAACATGCAGCATGTAAACAAATACTCCACTACAGACTGTGGAGCAACCTGCACTCTTCCTTCCTCCCTTTCTCCTTCGCTCTAACATCTCTCATGTCCTCGCTCTCTGTACAAGCACATCCTCTTCGTGGTCTTCATGGAGGTCTGTTCAGCTGTAAACCCTTCACCTCAAACAGAGCTCTGTGACTCATCTCTGTTTATTTGGTACATTGTGTTTATTTGTAGACTCTGTTTCCATCATTAAGGTAACCACATGACACCTTGTTCCTGTTTAATACATACTTTTTTGTACACCCACCAACGTGTGGCCAAATCATTTTCTGTTTAAACTACAAGTGATCTTCTATGTGTAGGCCAATTACATATAGAGTTTGTTACCATTTTCCAAACCTTACAGTACATTGTGGAGACAGCCATTGTTTTCCATTTATAATCATAAAGAATAATGTGCTGGTGGTGCTGCCAGTGTTTAACTTAACATCCGTGGTAAATTTGCTTTAGTCTCTTTGTGAAGGTTACACTGAACTTTTTACCCCAGCAGTCTGATTTATCTAACTGTAACTTGTATATATTGACAGAAGTTGGAACATACAGAAATTTTTTTTTTTTTTCTCAATTTGAAACTTTGGACATTTATGGACAGAACAAAGTCATTTTTTTCTATGCATGTTTGGACTTTTCATAGAGATGTTATGAGTAAGTCTTCAAGTACTTTGAGTACTTTGCTTTTTTTGAAAGGTGGACTATTGTTGTTGCATCATGAAAAAGTTTACATCACCGAAAAGACGAGCTTTCCAGTGATATATTGTTTGTGCATCAGCTGTACATGGTTTTGAATTTAAAAAAATTTTTTAAAAGTTGTGACATCTGGCGGGACATATGAATGTGAAGCTAAACTTTTTCTAGCTCATGCTTCATATTTAGTGCGCAGGCATCCAACAGATATTAATCTAATCTTCTCTAACTCCTGGCAAAAATGTAAATAGGCATAATTCCCAAAATGTTGAACTGCCCCTTTAATGAAGCACACATTAGCCATTAACAGAAATAATAATAAAGTCTGTAGGCAAATATCATGCCTGGGATGTTGGAGTGTCCTTGAATTCACCACCAAGGTGACCACTCTGCTTATAGCAGCACTACACCAAAGTGCTAACGCAGCTTTTAAAAACGAAAGTAGACTCAGTGTTCATGATGTATTGCCTACCTCCAGCAACTTTCATGTTTCAGTACATATTGTTGCTCTGCCCCCCACCCCAATTTTAGTTTCGTCAACCTGCCCTACCTTTGCTGAAGTAGCTCTTGCGGATGGCGTCCAGGTGTTTGGGCCTGTCATCCATGGTGAAGTATCGCTGGTGGTGGGTATCTGGGGTGTGGAGCAGGTCTCTGGGCCCAGCTGGTTTCACCTGCTCTGCCTTCAGGGCAATTGCTTGCTCCAGCAGGCCCAGGTTCCCCCGGGTCATGTCAAACATCTCCGACTCATCGGTCACGGTTGAACGCTGTGACAGGCTGTCTTCATCATCACGCTCATCGTCCCCATCAATGTCGTCAAAGTCCTTCTCCTCTGACTTATCTGATCGTACCTCAATAATATCAGGAGAGGCCGAGGATGAAGCTTTGTGGAATTTGTAGTTCTTGACTTGTTCTCTGTCAGGGAAATAGTCCTCCAGTGGGCTGGCCCTGTGGGAGCTATAGCTTAAAGGAGGGCTGGCCTTGTAGTTTTGAAGTGGGCTTGTTTTATGAGAGTCACATTTGTCAAGGGGGCTTGACCTGTGTGAACTGTAGTCCTCTAGAGGACTGGCCTTGTGGTCTTCAGTCTTGATGTGTATTCCCTGAGCTGCTGTGGTGCTGGTGATGGTGCGAATGGCAGTTGGCACATCAGAAATGGGAAGATCATGGTCCCTGTGGTCATCTTCATCTTTCTCCTCATCCTCCCCCTCTGGGCTCCTCTGCTGTGCTGGCACTGCCATGTCTTCCTCCTCTTCATCTCTGCTCTGTTCAGGATGGATGTCTTCGATCAGACACCGGTGGTTCCCTGGGCTCATGGGGCTGTTCTTGTCTTCACACTCTCCTTGGTCATCCTCCACCTCCTCCCTCTCAACTTCAGCTGCCTCCTTCTGCAAAACAGATGACTCCTCAAATACTTGAACTCTTTGAGCCACCTCATCCCCATCAATCATGTCCTCCTCCTGCTCATCCTTTACTTCTTCAGCCCCTTCAGTTGCCACGCTGACATCCTCCTCAGTCTCCATAGCAACAGGCTGCTGAATGGCCACAGGTGGAGCATTGTTGCTGGAGACCCGACTAAGGTGGAGGAGAGAGTTGGCTACCTCTTCAGTGCTCTGAAAAGGAGACTGACACTCCTCGGGTGCAGGTGGTGCTGCTCTGAGCTCGGGCTCGGGCTCGATGATCACACACTCCTCCTCTGTGGAACAAAGATGGACAATCAGAGCGGTGACATAGTGAGTCATGCAGTGTTAGCAATGTCTTTATCATTAGCAACATCGCTGCCCTGCCTGCCAAGTCATTCACTGTGAACTCACAATGAAATAGAAGCACCTGTTGTGACAACATCTGCAGATGCTGGAAGAAACTCACTCACAAGGTCCTGCAGCCAGTAGTGGTCATTAGGACGCACAGTATGTCCCCTCCCTTGATATTACTGACCTGCTCAGGGACTTCTATAACTTTAAGGGATTTTTTGTTTTGCTTCCAGATGGAAGTCATACACTGCTTCCCATGATCCCATTCACTTGCTTTGTCACAAAACGTTTGCTGTATTGGCAGTGATGTAGCTGAGGGGCTTTCTTACTTGCCCTGGAAAAGCTTATGTAAGATCACACATGATAAAGACTAATATTAAACATTATATTCTATTTAAAAAAAACTACAAATAATGTGCCTTTCTGTTACTGGTTAAAGGGGGAGTTGCCAGTTTTATACATGAAGTCTGGTTTAGTCGTCTCCACAGATTTGTCTTCAATCTGTCTGAATTCCCCGTCTTTATTAAGCGCAATGAAGGACTGAAGAGCCCCTTTAATCTCCAGGTTCTTTTTTCGATCGATTGATGAATCATTTGATCTCTTAAATTGTCTACTTACATCCCACAGGTGATGTCTTTAAAAGTCTTTTACTGGGTGATTAACAGCCCACAACCTAAAAAAGTCCAGTTTTTAATGATAGAAAACTGAAATAAGCAACAAATATTCAAATGTCAGAAGGGAAACCAGTCAATGTTTGACATCTGTGCTTGATAAATTAAATTTGTCATTGATTGGTTGATTATGTGCTTATGCACTTAATATTTGGAAAGTTGTAGTTTAGCTGTAGTAGAGTTTCTTTCACCACTGAAGAATTGGCAAAGTTCTAAAGGATGAAAAATCTACCTTCATCAGCTGTAAATATGTTCTCCTCTTTCTGATATGTGTCTTCCTCCTTCTGTTCACTGTGTGTCTCCACTTCTTGTCCATTTGTCTGTTCATCCTGCAAGTCTGTCATCTCCTTCTCTACAGCTGTCTCTTCCTCCTCCTTGATTTCTCCTGTTTTTTCTGCATCCTTCTCTCCCTCGCCGTCAGCCTCACTGCTGGCATCACTTTCTGTGCTGAAGCCCTCGTCCAGGGCCAGTTTCAGGGGGTGGGACTTCCTCTTTGAGGCAGGTCGCTCTGCTCCCTCTGCCTCTGCTTCTTCCAGGCGACGCTTTCTGGCTATGGGGCAACCCAAAACACTGGCGGTGGAAAAAACGGGAGATATGAAGAGAGGGAAGAGAGAACAGAGAGAATCATGAATACAAAGCAAGGCTGAGACTGGAAATCACAGACACAACAACGTGTCACATTAAACTTCATGCACCTCATCCCGTCCATGAGTGAGTTTAAGCATGACATGAGGAGGGATGGAGCAGTTCATTCAGCAGAGACTATGAGTCAACACATGTGGCCTGAGGGGGGCGCCATGCTCGCTCACACAGACATCACAACCAATCTCAGCCAATTGACTGGAACGTTTAATGAACAACTTGTATGGAGAGGAGGGCGAGCCAGGCAACGGAGGGTGAAATCCAATAAACTCCCTCTTACTCTCACCTGGGAGACACCGAGGGAGATTGAGGGACGATCTATAAACAAAGTGCATCTGAAATTGCCTGCTGAACGAATACACATGTAAACAGATAGCTAATATCTACCCCTCAATAAAAAGGAGTCACAAGCCAGTGAGCTGCCCCGAGTCCCGCAGGGTCTCTGAGGATGAGCAACACAAACGACAGATGGAGGGAGGGGGAATGAGCCTCAAATAAAACCTGCACAGATCCCATTTCACTGCTGTCCACTGAAAACTTTATTACTTAAGATTAGATTCAGAACCTGTGGGCGTTTTTGTGTAATCTCAAAAATAGCTATTCTGACTGGCATGTGATTATACAAAATTATACCATTAATGTGGTTTTTAAATCTGACTTTGGTCCTTAGGGTTATCCAGCATCTTTAAAACGTATTCATATGATGACCACCTACAATCTACATATTAAAAAGGATAAAGTCTGTACCAGAGTCTGATCTCAAGCCCTAAAAATTTACATGTTAACATTATTTATGTGAGGAAGTTTTCTCTGCCCTTTGGAGGCTCCAGGCTCTTTGAAACAAACTTCATCTGGGTGAAAAAAGGAAAAA
Organism: Mastacembelus armatus; assembly: GCF_900324485.2. Lineage (NCBI taxonomy): Eukaryota > Metazoa > Chordata > Actinopteri > Synbranchiformes > Mastacembelidae > Mastacembelus > Mastacembelus armatus. Next base: position 19,987,189 of record NC_046639.1, on the reverse strand, counting down.
CACTCAGCATCCAATAATCCTGAACTGGTCACAACTGGTGACTTGAGTCCCACACATCAGTAGATGGGTTTTCAAGGGCCACAAGCCAAAAAGGTCCCACCACTTTAAAATGCATTGTTTAGTTGGATGCACGGTGAAGGGTGTGGGTGATTTAAACCCTTATATCTGTTTACATATTTTGACATTTAGAGGTTATTTAAATTGTAATAATAATCTCTGCAACATTCTGACTTTTATAAGCTTTTGACAAGATATTTTATGAGGTTTGATGTGATATTCAATTAAAGTAAAAAATTTGCATGCACAGAGAAAAAAGACCATGCTTATGTTTGAATGGTAAACCAGAAGCTACAGCTAGCAGTCAGTTAGCTTAGCTTAGCACAGAGACAACCAGCTTGGTTCTATCAAAAGGACAAATAAAGCCAAACCTGCACCTTTGAAACTCATAAATTAACATGTTGTACCTCATTTATTTAATGTGTAATGACTGTAAAGACACCATGATGTAATTTTAGTTTGGATTATGCGTGGGACTATTTCTTGGCTGGTAACAGTGACAAGGTTCTGGAGTCTTGTTGTCACTGTGAGGATCGAGAAGATGCCTCTCTGCTCCGACAAGAAACCGCCTGGTATAAAACCCCCCATAAAAAGCACCATCATTTCCATCTTGGTTTTGGTGTGGATTAAACAAATGAGACATCAGACAAGGTGGATTTTGTTAAAACAGATTTGCTGTCCCCCCCCCCGATTTGAATCTTTGTGCTAAGCTACACTAACCAACTGCAGGCTGTAGCTTGATAATTATTATACAAATATAAAAAGAGTGGCATAGAACTTCTCAGCAAACTCTTTAAAGTGGAATGTGGTATTCTCCACAGAGCAGAGAGAGCGTGGAGGGACAGACAGGGAAGGACAGACAGAGGGTGGGTTTTTAATCTGCCCTACCTTCTGTGTCGTGAGTATCTCCCACTGATATGGCCAGAGCCATTGCATCCAGGGGTGGGGCAGCTGGATGAGATGGATGGAGGTTAGAGATACTGTATGTTTAAGACCCACTGCATTTTAGTCCTTGTGCAGAAGCATGATAAATATGGGCAATAAAAAAAAGTAAATTAAGATAAACAAAACAGAGACATGCAAACTGAGCACACATGCCACACAAATGTACATGCACAAAGATATGCAACCACCCCCCATGTCCTTCCAGCAGACACACATAATGCATGAATGCAGGTGGCATCAAGCTGGAGAGAACATAATATTGTCTGTCATACATCAACCCTGGCCTATATCCTGTTACTATGAGCGATAAGGATCAGCCGAGACCTGCTGTAATTTCCCCTGCTCCACTCTCCTCACCAGTCATCATCATCATCTGGTCTCACTCCCTCCCTCTCTCTCTTTTCTCTTTCCTCTCATTCAGGTTGCTATGACCCCTCAGGACAGCTCATTTCAATTCTCATTAACTTCCCCCAGCAATTGCCCTTTATTACTCCAATTATCCTTATTATTAATTTTTCTTATTAAAAAATGCAGCATTTGCATTTTAAATGAGGAGCTCTCTGGCCTTCTTACAGTTTTTTTTTTTTTTTCTTAATCCAGAAATCGAAAGGTTTTGGAGTGCTGAGCACAGATGAATGGTTAGAGGTGAAGTGTTATAAAATGAAATAGGATGAAAAAATAATTTAGAAGGAGGGAGGACAGGGAGTACAGTGGGCTCCTTGACCACAGAGACCCTGAAAACCATCCTCTGGGGAAAGGTGGGGAGGAGGTAGAAGGAGACCTGAGAAGGTGGGGCATAACAAAACTAAACAACTGCTTTCACCATCCTCTCTTCTCAAGCTGTATCCTTCGATCGGACTGTAAAAAAAAAAATCATACACCCCTTTCATTGCAACTTCTGTATGTGGTCATAGCAGGAAATAGCAAAAGGTTGTGAGAAATCAATACCAGTCTGTTGGAGGCTCTGACCATAACCTGACAAGTGCTGATGATAAGAAATAAAAAATAATATTGTACAACACTGTCCAGCTCCCATAGTGAGTCTACGAGTGCCGCGGGATTGGGTGGGGGTTGGGCTTTGTGGTGCATATAAAAGAACTTTATGAAAGAGGTTTGCACAAAGATGAAGGTGTTTCCTTACCTCAGCTCTTGTCCTACAAGCTCAATAGGAACTGAGAGGAAGGGGAAAAAAGGAGGGGAGAAAAAGACACATGGAGGGAGAACAAAGGTGAATGTCTGCTGTAAAAGCTGTAGTGCTCAAAGAAACTCAGATCAATACATCACAAATGTATACGAATCCCATGAGGTTTCTTCATAGCGGCTTACATCCTGCTGACTGCATGATCAGGAGAAAAAACACCTACACACTCCACATACAAACACACACATTTGAATGCAAAGACACACACACAAACAGATTCAGAAAAGCAAACAAAAAATAAACAGGACTATCAGTGCAAAAAGCACTGTATGTAATAACACACAAAGGCCACCCTAAAAGCATGCACACGGAAGGAAAAAACCTAAATCAGCCAAACTGCATAATGCTGTTCAAAAAAAGTGACAATAATATGCAAACCTCCGCAATAAAATATGATTAATTGTTGCACTTTAGTTACTATAATTGGGTAAATGAAAATAAAAGGAAAACTGCCTTCATCAGTAGAAAACAGCACTTCTTTCAGGGACAACTTATAGTAATTGCCTTGAAGAATAAATCAAGCTCCGCTCACAAACACACACAGACACATCGCTCTGGGCAGGCTTTGGGCATTGATTGGGAGCTGAGCAATAGAATGACTTTGGAAAAATATCCTATATTCATTTGGACTAAAGAGGAAAACAATGAAATTCTGGAGAATTCTGTTTGGGACCAATATCACATGCATTAATCACATGTGAAAACATCCCCAAGTATCAAGATCCACTAAAAGCACAAAGAATACACACTAAGACACGCTAACACACACAGACTGTTGATGTGTGCGTGTATGTACAGCATTTTGGTTTCTCAGTCTTTCATCATGCAGCTGAAATGACTGGACGCTCTATGAACTGCTGTCTCGCTTCTAAACATCAAACACACACACACACACACACACACACACACACACACACATACATACACACACACATCAACACATAAAGACACTTATGTTTTAATATGTCCTATTCTGGACATACACAAAAATTCACATATAAACACACGCTAAAAGGCACTTTATTTACTTTATAAACACATACATGTCCATATGTAGATATATATATATATATATATATATATATATGTATTCAGCTGAAAGGCAGAACTGATGTTTGCATGTGAAGGAATGTGAGTGAACATGGATTAACCCTAAAGTCAGTGTTTAACAGACTGGGCCTGACATGATGCAGAGAAAAACTCACCTCTGATTCCCTTGGACCGAGTGCGAGTCCGCTTGTCATCACCCTCTACACTCATCTGGGATGGAGAAGAGAGGAGGAGAGAGTGAGGCAGTGAAGGAGGAAACAGAAAAGACAGCATGGAGGAGGAAAGAAAAGAGTTCATCAGTGGTTATTTCTCAATGCTCTCACTATATTCCACCACACATCCTCAGCTAATCATCCTCGTCTTCCTTCGCTTCAAAAGAGCTGCTGTAATAACCATCACTCAGAATGTTCCTATTGAAACCCACCAAAGGTAATGCCGACACACAGAGACAATCATATCTTTCATTCTCACAAAACACTGCTCATTCATTCCTCACCCCTAATCACAGAAAACTGAAGCTGCCCCGCTCACGTCATCAAAACAGAGGAGCAAACAGGCTGTGTGGCACAGAAGGGGGAGAAAATCCTGTTGTTCAAGCTACTTTTCAAATCTGCTCACCACTGTCACCCTACACACACCTCCCATCACTCTCCCTGTAATTTCCTGCACCCAAGTGGTACGCATGATTGTATGTTGTGCTGTGGCACAAGGCAACGCCCACACGGAGGCCACAGCCCCTGTAAGCAGACGCACTGACAATCATAACTGTGCTGAAAATAATAATAAAGCAAAAAGAGAGAGGCCACTAAAAAGCCACTGTAACATCCCTTTTAAGAAGACGAGTGCATTTGTGTGTATCGTGCTCAATGCTTGCTCCTGGTCCGGCTTTTAAGGCACAAAGGAGCAGGTGTTAATCCTGCTGCCTCGAACACACACACACTGACCCTCAGCCACACCTCCTCAGCACTACCTCTCTACTCTCAGTGCTGCTCTCACAGCACTCTAAAGCTATCAGATGCTTTTTAGACACAATGGAGCCATTAGCTTTGATTACTGGACTCCGGGTTTTTATCTATATATAAATATCTATACCTCAGGTCTCCCATTTTTCCTTTCTCCCTGCCTCTCTCTAGTACACCATCCCCAAACTCCCCCTTTACCCCCTTATTTTCCTACACCTCCCCCTAGCCATACCCAGCCACTTAGTGGCTTTGTTGCTTATCTATAGTCAAGTTGGCAGCGCCATAGTGGGTTTCAAACACGGGGTCCCTGTTTCTCTTCTTCTCTTTTTTTCCTCTCCCTCTCTCTATTTGGCAATGCCCCTTTCCTGCTAATAGACTACTTATGAAAAGACGGAGGGATAGGGGGATGAGAGGAAGATGAAGCACGCTGTTGTTGTTGTTAAGGGCTTTTCTTTTTTCCCACAAGGAGGGTACGCTTCATTCATTAGCCTCTAGTGTTTTGCCGGAGGTACAGGTGCAGGCACAGGCCCCTCCCTTCCTGTTTGCATCTCCACCATCTTTGCCTCCTCCGCCTTCTCCTCCTCACTTTTCTCTCACCACTCTGCTCTCAACTCTTTTGATAAAGCGCTGTTAATGTAGAAGTCGTGCAACAAGCAGCAGCTTTGTGCCCTGCCTGAAGGGAGCAGTTGACTCTTCTTTGCACACTCGGAGCGCTGTGTGGGTAGATGAGTGAATGAGCGTGCAGCGAGTGTACTCCCCTCTACACCAGGGCGTACGGTTCAAAGTCCATTTCCTTGCACTTGATGATCTGCGCTTGTTTGTGAAACGCTGTATGTGTACTGTACCTGACTACCATTTCCATTTCATGCTACACAGTACTTCTACTGCACTAATTTTCCAGATGGAAATATTGTACTATTTACTATACTTTGCAGGTACATTACAGAGTTTTACACATGAAGGTCATGATCGGCTTAGAAAATATGCATTACCTTCATCATCATTGAAATGCTAAACAGGAAACATAATAATACAAAAATAATGTACTAAATTATAATAAAGAAAAGGGACGGTTTTCCTGTATAACAAGTACTCAGGCAGTACTTTAGTACCTTAGAGTTGTCTGGGGCTATGTGGAAATACTGAGATGTAATTTCCATAATTTACACTCAGAAAGCAGAAATTTTCTTTTAATAGCAAAGAATATCCCATTATTGACTCAACTGTGACATGTGGTAAAACTAGTCAGGAACCAACGAAGATGAAACACCAGTGGTGGATACGTTATTTGAATATATAGCTAAAGCTAAAGTGCAAGCTGTGTAAATAGTTCTAAACAGGCCATGAGGTTGAAATAAGAATTTAAATGAATATATATAAGTAGAGGGAAGAAAAAAAGAGGGGACTTTATGAATATGTGTGTGTGAAGGAGACTAAAGCACACCGTTATTCATTCATTAAAAAGATCACATACTATTCTGTTACTTGATGTACTTTTTCATGTTCTTTCCTTTGCCTCTTCCTTACATTGATAGTCATCAGATGAATCAAAACCTGGACTGAAAAGGGCCCCTATTGCTTTCATGTTTGGGTAACCATAGTTACGCACATTTAAATAGGTAAGCACATCTGAGTTCTCTTCTTCTTGTCCTTTTTCTCAATTCCAGCTCATTAAATTTGTATGAACACAAAGTCACAGCCAGTGCATCCAGATGCAGCAAGGCAGGCATTCACCTGATTTTCATGATCTGTCAAACTGCCTTTTTTTCAGTGTATTTTAAAAACTTGTCCTTTACCTTGTTGTCTTTTTAATTAAGACTCCTTGAATCATGTATGTAGGTAGCTCCACCAGAAATGTTCTTTATGCAAAATGTTCTTTATGCAAAACAGAGAAAGGAAGAGAAGGAAGAAGAGAGAAAACTGAAAATGAGAGAAGAAGGTAGCATGTTTAGGTGTGTGTGTGTGTGTGTGTGTGTGTGTGTGTGTGTGTGTGTGTCTTGGGGTTTAACTAGTGTGAAATGTGGTGTGGAGCAGCAGCAGATGAAAAAGAAAAAGATGGAGGAGGAGGAAGAGGAGGAGGAAGACGCAGCTCATCCCTACAGGCCGTGTTGTACATTATCAATTATGTCCTTCTTTGTGTGCAGCGGTCGGTGCAGGAGGGCCTCGCTCTGCTCTGCATTCTGACAGCTCTATGTAAATGGCTGGCTGGGGGCGATGACTTCAGAGAGAAGGTCACCCTCCGTCCCCTGGTGCACATAAATGACTCTTTTATTCATTTTCACTTTTACAGGAGAAGATGAAGAAAGGAGGGGGTTAAGGTGGAGACTCAGGGAGAGGAGAGAGGAGTTGCAGAGGAGTGTTGTCAGTGTGACTGACATCTCCAAATATTACCTGCAGACAGCAGCTGCCAATTAGAGACGCACAGTTCCCTCGACAGGCAGACCATGCTGCACGGCCTCCATGTTGGATGACCGCACGGCGAGCCCCTCTGAAGTTTCACTTTAATAATTCACACAAGGCAGAGCAGAGTAGTGGAGGGAGGGGAGGCAGCATGTTCCCTGCATCATACATGAAAAGACTGAGCATGTGTGACTGTATAATGGGTCAGATGTGAATCTGTGTGACGTTTGCCATTTACACTATGAGTCATCTCGCATGACTTCAGTGTTCATCACTAAACATCTTCTCAGCTCTAGTCCCGAGTCTGCTGCATTCATCTCTGTCCGCGACAACTCTAAAAAGATAATGAGACTGTTGTGTGACAGGTATCATAAGTGTCAGGCCAAACAGACGGGGGCCACAGCACATGATGTAGTGTTTGAAACAAACGCTGCTCCCTCAGCAGCAGAAATCAAACCAAATCAATAAAAGTCATCTCTCCAGATGAACCCGAGCCATCGGGGGGAAGCAAAACTACTTTTACTGGGCCCAGGGGAAAACAAGCTGCCCCTCACATCACCACCCCCCACCCTGCTCTCTTTCAATCTCCCCTCAATCCCTCCATCTCTTTGTTGAGTGTCACACTCTCAGTTGTGATGCACAACAGAAAAGGAACAGATCTTTTCAGAATATAGAAGTGATTTGGTGATTTGGTGATTTGGCTCAGAAGTTTCAGGTTTAGGCGTAAGAATGAGAAGGGACAGTTTTGAAATGGCAGCGATGGTTAAAAGAGAGGGGAGAGTATTTTTCTATTCTGCTGATAAGTAGGAATATCATGGACTAAAAAGTATGAGCAGCTCAAGGACATCCTTTTGAGTTTCTTTTTTATTGTGTTTGAATAGAAAAAAAAAACTCCTGTGAAGTGAAGTGAATTCAGCAGCAGGAAACGCTGAGCTGTGCCATGCTGAGCTTAACTAAACTGAACTGAGCTGAGTGAGGCTGAGGCGAAGGATGGGCAGGGCCAAAGGGGAGATTTGATGTGCTGCTTGATTCATGTTTTTCTGTCCAGCGTGCAGCCATCACCCCCCAAAACCACACACACACACACACCACCACCACCAACCCCCCCCCCCCCCCCCCCCCGTCCCAAATACACTACATACACACACAGTTTGCCTCTTTCTCTTTGCCTCCGCCCTCGTCTACTTTCCCCGCTGAGTTAGGGATTGGGGAAATGCCCAGGAAGCAGAATCAGGTTGGAAAGGGTGTGGGGGAGTGGTGAATGGTGAAGAGGGATGGGGGAAGGGGTGGTGGGGCTGCAGGACCTTGTCACTCACCATGATTGGTCGACGGCTCTGCAGTCTCTGGGAGGCCTGACAGCGGCTGCTGGTCCTCTCACCTCGTGTCCACCGCTGGTTCACCAGCTCGCCCCGAAACTCATTTTCTAGAACCAGATAGGAAAAAAAAAAAAAAAAAAAACAGGGAGGTGAGACAAGACGCGGGTGGGGGGAAATTGAAAGATTTTGGCAAAAGGAAAGATAAAAAAGAGAGAGCTGTCTTAGCAAATCAACTGCATCAGCAACATGGAGAGGGCAGTGGTTTGGATAAAGAATGGAAGGGGAGGGTGGGGGTGCTACTCTGAAGGAAGGTCAGGGCATTTGAACAAACTGCAGACACTCCTTTATTAACTAAGAGCACGGGCGCTTTCCGCACACATACACAGGCATGGTTAAGTGCCCCAGCTGGAGTCCCTGTCAGTCTGCTATTAGAATCAATCAAATTTGCACATTTTTATCGAGCTTTTCAGGGTGCATATATATACGCATGTGGGGGATGGTTGATGCAAAGGGAACTGGGTGGAAGAATGGTTAGTAAATAATGAATCATGCATAAATCAAACGTCTTTTCCCCCTCTCTTCCCCTTTTTTTTGATCAAGGTAATAGCTCCTCGCTTCATCTTCCTTACTACTCAGAACAGACACACTAAATCTTTTACAAATCCCTTTTCCAGTCTTCCTACTTTCAGAAATGCTGGTGATGGTGTATATGGTGTACATGCAAAACAAAGACACATCCTAAGAGTCGAGGTGGTTGGATTTTTTTTTTTTTTTTTTTTCTTGTCAGTTTCAAGTTCAGGGAGAGTGCAGGGTATTTTTCTATAAACGCCAAAGGTTGAACTTTTCAACTGGTGTAACTTTAAGACACTTCATCTGCGAGTCTCCTAAGCAAGTCAATGTTCCTTCCTCTCTCCACTGTTTTTATGCACCACTGAGCTGCTGCGGTGAAATCTGATTCTTTTTCAGATATGTATACACATCTATACCCTTTAGCTTTCACCTTTATATAGATGTACATCTTTGCAGCGGAGCGTTGTGAAAGAGGAAGTGCCCTTGAATTTACTCCTCTTCTGTATGGTTTACCTACCTATTTATCCTCAAGACACAAGCACACTCCATGCTATTAAAAAAAGGTAAATTGAAACAGCAATAATGTGGAATATGAATCATTCACAAGTCACGTTTCATACAGTGGACATTCAAGGCAAAACATTCTAACCATTTGAATTTTGACACAAAACTGAATTATGTTTTAAATTTGAAATGAATGCAGTGATAATGCCTTCAAATATGCAAGGTAACAAAACATAAAGCTCTTTTCATGTTAACATAATGTGTTAATAAATCCAGGCCTGTGTGGAGCTTAAGCCGCATCTGTCTGTCTTATTACCTCCGATCTGTTATCTGCACCTTTCACCTCTTTTCTGCTGTTTTCGAAGACACAATGAGAGTTATTTTCCCTGCGCATACTGTCCACAGTGCAGCCAAAGTGCAAACTAAAAGCAGAGCCAATCTGAAAGCAAACAGTCAGTGAGACAACAAAAGGCTGTGCATCCGTATCCGAGGGGTCCCGAAGCAGACCGGCCCTACCCTCCACCCCCACCGCTCCCTGCCCTCCTCCATCACCCGCCCCACATCCCTCACACCTCCCCTCTATGCCCAGCCCTGCTTTGCCCATTACATGCAAACCTCACCAAAGCCCAGCCAGCACTCTTTGCAAAATGCTTGTTTGTCAACTTTCACTCCCCCCCCTCAGCGAAAAAGTGATTACAGCAGCAATACTGTTCGTCTGCATCTCTATCTTTGTCGCACTGTCTCAGCTATATCTGTCTCCATGTGCACAAACTCACTTATTTTTCATTTATTTCTTCTCTCTCTCTCTCGCTCTATCTCTCTCTGCCTCTCTTTCTCTCTCTCTCTCCGTCTTCGTTTACTTCTTTTAAAGTGAAGTGAAGTGAGCATCTGTCCTGCATTGTTAGTTTGAGGGCCAAGCAGCTCAGAGCCCTTCCTAAATGCCAAATATATAACAGCGCTCTATTAGGACACATTGCCTCAGGCCATGTGTCAGTGTCCTTGCTCACTTTGTTCAGTCCTGAGCCACTGTCACCGCAACAGAGACACATCCAGACATCCTGAACCTGTCTGAGATATCAGATTTCTGGGCTTTATAAAACTCAGGTAATTATCACAGAAATTATGACTAAATTGATATTTCAATACTTTCAACTAAAATCTAACTCCTCCACTGATAAAAACACATAAAACTAATTTGAGCCCTGCCTGCTCAGGATATCTACTCTCTTATTCTTTGATCAGATGCTGCTCGTTCCCACCTAACAGATTCACAGCTCGTTATTTTCCTGTGAAAATTGGAGGAGTACGAGACAATTAGCCGTTCACCGGGGAGGTTTGGTTAATCAGAAGGGAGGGGGATCCGGGGGGAGAAAGAGGAATACAAAATGAATGGATTAAAGAATCGTATTTTACTGCCAGGCTTCTGTGTTTTTATCAAAGCGGCAATTTCTGAGAGACAAAGTTCAGAAAATATTTTCTGTTGTCTGCAAATAAAAAAATCCACAATACAGCACAACATTAAAACCATCACATTTAGTCCAGAACACAAAGTTTAGGCCTGAGTAATACCATTACAGGACTGCAGCCTACTGGACTTGGACAATGGAACAAAGAGGCCTAAGTCCATAGTTAGATTAAATACCAGGGTGAACTGTCTGTAACAGTATTGGTCTACACACAGGGCTGAGGTCAGCTGCACACTCCTGCTCCTGTTAAAGAGGATTTAGAGACAACTTATAGTGATTACAACAAGCTGGGCTGAAGAGAGGACTGGGATAGTCTCATATCACTCGCTGGTTTCTTTGTGTGACAGGACAAAAATAAATACCGTGACCAGATTATCTGTCAGATGTAAAAACTGGATTTATGGTGCACCATTTAGATAAGCAATTCTGTCAAAACTTTCATTTGGAGGTTTAAAACCCACATCCGGGAGGGTGAAGGTCAATTCAAACGTAGCAGAGCCACAAGAAATGAAACTAAAACAGGCCTTAGGACTCAGCGCCTGCGAGGCAGATATATGGTCTTATCAGTCATAGGATGGGACTTTATGGGAAGGTGCTACCACCTAAAAGAGTAACCAGTTTTTGGTGCAGCTCTCTTGAGGGCACCCTGACCTCAACATCTGAGAAACAACACAAACACATCACTGCTGCTTCTAAAACATACCACTGACTGTAGAGATCTGTCCACCTGGTGGCAGTTTGAAAAGCATTTCTGCAGTTTTGATATGTCACATTCTGTTTTTTGAATTTATACACATTCGACTTGCTTTTTCATTTTCATTTTTTAATTTATTTCCCTTTTAAAGCACAGCATGAAATTCATTATTTCCAGGCTTTCATTTTAAATGCCTGCTCTCCATTGAAAATCTGGACAACCCTGACCTTTGCTTGTATTGCTTAGATTTCTGATAGGCTTTGAATGAGGAGGGTGCAATTTGGCCCCAGCTGCTGCTCCAACATGTTTATTGCACCCCCTCCTCCGGCACCTGCTGGCCTCTCCATGGGCTATTCAACCCTTCATAAATAGAGAGGTTTCCTCCTATCATGGTTTAAAAAAAAAAAAAAACAGAAAACTTCACATCAGGGCCTGTGCTTCATGCAGCTGTTACAGCCTCTACTGACAGCATAAGGCACCAATAACCTAATTCTGTAATCCCCTGAAACTAGGCTACATTTCACAGGAAAAGTAAACAGAAGAAAAACAATAGGTGTTTTATCATCTCTGCCTATGATGCCTTACATCCTGAGCTCGCTATTCATTCTACATTACACCTAACAAAAGACTTACTCTGAGTAAAGGCTCCTTCTGTGTATTTTCATGGATAAGCCTTAAACACAACTACAACCGCACAGGCTTTTAATGCTGCACAGCCAAACACATCCGCTGCTACATTTTAAGGGCAGCCAAACATTTTCTTATATTGTCCCATTCACAGAACCAAACACTGGTTATCAACTTTTTCTAACAGTGGCTGTTTTAAAGAGAAACGCACAAAAAAACTAAAGTGCGTTGAGATACAGCCTCATCCCAATTATCTATCGGCTCAACTAACAGCTGAAGTTTGTGATAGGAGCGCGGCTCGGTGATGAGGCGAGATGTAGAGGTCTTATGGATGGAGAGCAACTTAGCGAGCCAGTGACATAACACTCCGTGTATCATCATCCCTCATCTCTTTCCTCCATCTTAGGACGCAGGTGCTTTGACAGACCGGGAGGCGCACACACAGCACATTACGTGGCCATCTAAGCAAAGCGAGAAAGGGGGCAGAGTAAAGAAAAAGACAACGCACAGGCTCACATTCTGCACGGCAGCGCCGTCTCCGCGTCAATCCGACAAGATGAGCGAAATGTGCAGCTCGACTCTACGTCCACGACGCGCGCTTCTGACGACTTTTTCATCTGCGCACCAGTACAGGCGGCTGACATTTGAAGAGAGCATCTCTGTTTTTTGCTGCAGAGGATCAAATGGCCAACCCCTCCCTCTGCTCCTCTTTCTCAAACACACACTCCATCCATCCATCCATCTGTCCCCACTTCCACGCACACACACAGACACACACTTGGAGCTCAACGCCCACTGTAACATCGTGATAACACAATTTGGTTCTGAACTCGGGGTAGATTTCACACTTCAGAACCGGAGAAACGGCAGCGATGTGCCGTCCCTCTGCCGAGTGACAGTAAAATGGGCTCATTTATTCCTGGACAGACAGAAGGTGAGACTAGAGGACAGAGTGAAAAATACACCTCAGCTCTGCCTCAGTTCGGAAAAGCAGAATTCAGAGGATTATAATATAGTCCGTCCGTAGACCGGGGGTGTTGTTCTCCACCACACTCATCAACTATCCAGCAGAGGCAGAGTGAGAGACAAGTGGGTAAACACGCATCACCGAGGTTCTGAGAAAGCGCCATAGTTGGTTTATTCCCACTTATAATAAGACACCAGTGTGAACATGAAGATGTGAAAACAGCATCTTCTCCAAACCTTCGCCGAAATGGAATTACATCCAGTAAACAAAGCTACACTTTTTAGACCAAAAACCAGGTCAAACTGTTCAAAGCTCGCAGGTGTGAGTAAGTTTTAATTCATTTTCCAGGAATCAGGATATAGGCTATGAAAATGTGAACACCGTAATCTCAGTAAATTCATGCTGTCTGACGATGTAAAGATGCGGACCCATCATCAAAGTTATGCAACAAAGGCCTCAGGATTTCGAGATTAAAAATATAAAATCTATGTTCACAGTTAAAACATAACCAGCGTGTTGATTTCTGTTTACCTGTTTAACAATATCTCCTTTGAGCTATGGCGCTGCGTCCTTGCTGTCTTTGGAGAGTTGCAGTTCGCAGTCAAGTACTTTGCTAAAAAAAAAAGATATCCCGAGTAAATGTTTAAAAAGCGACCATCTATCCCGTTACAAACGTCCAGATGTGAGAAACAGTGAGAGCGAGCGAAGGGCTTCCGGCCAGCTTCTCCTACGCGGCGCACCGGCGCACGGCTCCGTATCCAGACGTTAAGATCTTACTTGTTTGTAAGCAAAAACATGGCTTCATTTGCCTTTGTCAGCGAGAAAAAAACGTAATATTGACTTACCTTTCCCTCATGAGCCATTGTACCCCCCCCCCCCCCCCCCTCCAAGCCCCTTCCTCACCCCCCTCCCTCCATCTCTTCCCTCCGCCCTTTGCCATGACATCACGGAAGCTGTAGTAAAACCTCCAGCATCAGATGGGCAGGGCTTGAGGTCCCCCCTTACTCCACACTAACTCAATGGACATATGTATACAAACACACACACACGCACGCTCACGCACGCACTCGCCCTCCACTGACTTTCCCCCTCCCTCTCTCTGTCTCTCGCTCTCTCTCTAACACATGCATCATCTGAGCCAGCAAAACTGGCAGCTTCAAACTACAAACTGGATTTCAGCGTCGTCTCTACGCGCAGCGCACACGTTGATCTAGATATGAACATACAGCTCCCCACGCTGCTTCGCTCTCCATACATTTCTAACACTACGAACAGTCAGCAGGAAAACGTCTCTGCGCCTCTAGTCTCCACAGCCAGCACAATATTACACCCAGGAATGAGCTCATATTTTAGACACTTCAGCCGCTGACAAGTTCTTGATGTTCGGCAAATGCGTTATGGGGGTTATAGCTGCTGTAATCCTTCACCCCCCCACCCTCCACCCTCTCTCTCTCTCTCACACACACACACACACACACACACACACACACCCGCACACACACACACACACACATCCTGCAAAGTGGCACAGTCCAATAATTCATTGAGGGGACATTTTTTCGTTGGACCTGGGAATTGATGTAGTTGTATGCAGAGTTTGCTTACGCCCTGTGCACTGACACCATCTGATAATGCCCCCCCCCCCCATGGAAACAGTGGTTTTAAAGACATACAGGCAGAGATGCAAGTCTCCAGGGAGGCCTTACTGAAAAATTATTTACGTTCTGGGGAGGTGAGGGGATGGATATCAATTTGATTTATCACTGTGAAAAACATGCTAGAGAGAAACTGTTTAGGAAAAAATATCCAGCTGAAATCGTGTGATTTGATTTGACGCCTGCATGAGTTTTATGAAGAGTGATGACTGTCAGCTACAGATGTGTTGATAGTTTTTTTGGGCTATTTGAGAGAATAATGCCGACTGTCAGTGCCGCTCCAACAACAAACAGCCTTAGTCTTAATGGAGCAACTTGGAGTCACTCCCAAATGTTGCTCACACCGTGGTTTTGCTTTGCTGTTTTGAAACCATTAGTGGAAATGACAACCATTCATTACAAGCCATTTGAGAATAGTCCCCACAAATGCCATCCTTTATCTGCTGTCTCCACGCCGCGTACGCAGGGAATATTCAAAAAGCCCAACCTTCAGCTTTCAGAAATTCTATTAAATTCTTATCTCTTTGCAGCAGGCTCTTTTTGTGCAATCCCATTGTTATGCATTGGAGCTGAAATCAATCACCGGCCGTGCACGCCGCATCAGTATGATTTTAGACTGTGGGTGCGCAGAGAGAGAGAGAGAGAGAGAGGCTTCAGACAACAGCATCGACAATCGAATAAACAAAAGAGGGAGAATATGAAAAATCCCAGGCCCTGATCCAGCAGAGAGGGCCGTGAGGAAAGTTGGGCCTAGAGGTCAGGTGAGGCCCGCAGCGGGGCCACGGCGACCTGGGTGAAGCCTATTTCAGAGGATTACAGAGAATCTGTAAAATACACCCAAGTTGCTTTTATTCGTGCTGTGGGGAGATTTCAGGACTATGAACAGCTCCACTTTGCTGAGAGTGTGTGTTCAGAACCATGGACAGCTCCGGCCCCTGAGGCTCAGGCCTGAACAACAAAGGCTTTTGTCTGCAGCTGTTCTGACCAACTACAGGCTCCATTAAGTGTAACAGCAAACTAAGTGTAATCACATTAGACAAAATTACCTTTTAACTGCATAAGATATTGACTTTGTCAGTATTTTTAATTTTGAACTATTTGGGGACCTAATAAGTATAAAAAAAAACTAAACATTGTCTTTGAGCAGGAAACACTTGAGCATATTTTCAAATTATTATCATTATTTGTTTACATAACACAACAAAATCACCAGTGTGTGACTAAATATAAAAGTGTTTACTGCAGTGCTTGAATGTGGCTGTGCAGAAACGAAACTGCAAACAAAGCAATGCACCTAGAAGGATGCAGGAGGTTCAAGTTATTTCATTTCATCTGTTTATTTATATTCCATGTTTATCCACATACACTTCACTTATTTTACTTTCTAACCTGTCATTTAAATGAAATCCTCATTATAAGCTTGAAAGATTAAGTTAAAATGAAAGGAAATAAAACTCACTTTTAAAACTGTAACAAAACAAAACAAAACTTTTATTAATTCAAATCATTTCAATGTTTAGCTTTAAGTTTCAGGGAGACACTAAACTCCTTAAATCAACTCTGCTCCCTAACTTTCAAAAACCAGACTAAAATAATCTCAACTAAATCCAATTATAGGCTTGAATGAATGTCTGTTACTAAACTCTCTCAACTCACTTTTATCAGGCTGATTCGTTACCACTTACAACTTAACCAAACTACCTGAATGCAATTTTTTTTTAAATTTTATTTTGAAGGCCAGGTCTCGGTAAACCAGCATATGGGACAACTTTCCCTCTGTTGTAACAAAGTCTGCACTGCAGATGCAGATGGCGCAGAGGCCTGCAGCTCTTTGATACTCACGTCACTCCAGACTATAGAAGTTGTATGGTGGCTATATTGTGCAGAGCCGGGCCGTGCAGGCAGCCAGTATAAATATTACATGGGGCAGCAGCTGACTGAGCGCTAAGGTTGGGACCGGGGGAGGCCCCTATAGTCCCTCGACAGATGGAACAAGCCGACAGACTAACACAACAAAAAGTTTTTAATAAGCCCGCAGCTTGGCATTGTCCCCACGGTACCGGGGCCACACGGTCCCCTAGGGAACCAACTGTCCTTTGTCTGGGCACTTTTTACCAAGGGGGTAGAAGTTCAGTTTCAGGCACAGGCTGGAGATAAGTTTATGTTGAAGTGTTTGGAGTCTGATAAATTCGGCCTGCAGCACAGGAGTATTACAGACAGCTGGTGTGATCAGACTGAACTAAATGCATCTTTTAATCCTGCACAGCGACGTCTACTACTTTAAAGGCTTTTATTTTGAATAGAACTACAGCAGCTGACGCTTGTGAACACATTTTCGTATTTACTTCTGCGTAACATTTCTCTGCTTAATGTCTAATTAGTGGCGTCAGTGCAAAGGCAAAGGCAGGACAAGACAAATACGCGCTTGGAGCAGCTGCATCACTACAGAGTGTGTCTAAAAGACGCATATGCCGAGACACAAAGTTCATCTTGAACATCGTTGCTGTAAAGTCAAAACTAAAGTCAATGATACGAACCTAGAAAAGTGCGGCACAGCTTCATGTTTGCGGTCCTGCTCTGTCTCTCTTCAGTCCCGCAGCGACCGCCAAGTTCTGCTGCGAAGTTTACTTCTGCACAACAAAGTTGCTCAAACTTTGGTTCAACTTGCCCAGCCTGGACAGGGAGGGCTGCTGGGCGGGCCGAGCATCTGAAAGACGTGCATGCGCAGCCAATAGGAAAGGGTTCTGCCCTCCTGCTGACGGGAGCCACAACCAATCACAGGCTTCCCGTTTCAGTTTTCAACAACAATAGACAACAGCAACAAAGAGCATCTGCTGCGCCCTGCAACTTCTCACCCTCATTAAGCTCCCCCAGCATTCTGGTTTAAACAATATGAACTCTCAACTCTGCCTGACACCTCTTATTACAGCACATCCAGGAACTAGATTTAAATCTGCACTCATTTACTTCGACCTCCACATTCCAGAATAAGGCAAGATCCAAAGAATAGTTGCAACACACAGAAACACATACAGCTGCAAATGAAAGAAAACACAGGAATATAAGTCCACAGCCGAATATTATGATGCTGATGGACAAGGCTGTAATGCTGTTTGAATAGTTTCAATTCTAAGGCATTTTTCAGTCTGCCCTAATCCATCCATAATCCCACATTAATTTAGACATTTTTCCAAAACTCTGCTTGTGTTAACAGCAGTTTCCCACAGAACTGCAGGTTTCAACCACCATGTGACCAAATATACCAGATGTACAGCTAATTTAGGTAAGTTAGAGGAACATTTTCACCCCAACTCCAGGCCTATTCACAGTGTCTGTGTCTGGGACAGACAGACAGGTCCTCCCTCCCAATAGCAGATGGTGTGCCAGATAATGAGCTCTCCCATTGCTTGCTCCTATTACCCCCCAACCCCGTCTCTCCAAGACGTAATGGGGGGTAAAAGCAATCTCAACACATTCTGCTGCTTTTCTTCCTCATGTCACTTTATTTCACACACATTTAATTATATGCTTGTTTTTTTTTTTCTACTGTTGGGCCAGTAGAGTTACATATGTGTTTAGAAATGTGTGGAAAACTAAGACCTTAAAATAAAGTCCCTTCAATCTATGGCAGTTAGTTAAAAAAACTGAGCAAACTAACCGTGTGCTATTAGACTAATCTAAATAAAACTACCAAAAACTAGATTAACTGAAATAAAACTAACCTAAACTGGTAGCTCTTTACCTCATTACAAACATGAAAAAACCATTAAAAAAAACACAATATTTACTACTAAACTAAACCAAACTGAAATCAGTTGATCCCAGTGGATTTAATGTGAACCTAAACTAAACTAAACTAAACTAAACTAAACTAAACTAAACTAAACTAAACTAAACTAAACTAAACTAAACTGAATCTTTTAAGTCTATTTCAAAAAATACTTTTCCAACTTCTCAAACCAAATATTTTCACCTATTCATTCTTACGCATTAAAACCAAACCCACATCTGAATATTCTCAAATTTACAGTACAAATTGCCGCTCTGCTTTCATGGCACAAAGAAAGTGAAAGAGAAACACATGTACATAATGAATTCACTGCTTGTTAAATGGGCTTTTTGGTGTGCATGGACAAAGAAGGTGTGGATTTTAAGGCGGACTGCGGGGTCTCCACTAATGCCACGGTAAGTTTTTTATCTGAAGATGCCAGACAGCCTCTTGAATTCTGCACGAGCACGGTGCTCTCATTAGCCTATTAACCTCACTGCTCACCCCCACTCTTCTGTTCCACACATGCACATGTACATATATATGTCCACCATATCCACAGGCATATGCAAACCAACAGAAATGAATGCACACACACACACACACACACACACACACACACACACACACACACACACACACACACACACACACGCACCCCCCGCCCCTTTCCTCTGATTCTCTGCTCTGTATAACAAGCAGCTGAACTCTGACATAGCCTCCAGCTGTCTGGGAGACAGTGGTGACAATAAAGTTTAGACAACTATACACACACACATGCACACACACTGAAGAGCAGGAAACAAGACCTTGTTGAGAAAATGACCCGCATGAGGTAATTAATGGAAATTTTACTCCATCTTCATCATCATCATTATTCAGAAGTCCTCTTAAATGTTCACTCCTACGCTTTCATTATCATTATTCAGCATCTTGAATGGGAACTTTAGAGGGAGCTGGTGAAGAGACAAAAAGGGTCACCGCTCTGCTGGAAGGGAAAAGTTTCTCCCTTTATTAAATGTGCAGATTTGTGTTTGAGCTAAAAAAGAAAGTCTGTTTTTTATTTGGGTAGACACAGATCCAGGGATATGTGTGAAGTGTAATGGACACACTCACAGGTCCTGGGCCCATGCACATATGGACTATTGACATCAGACATGGAAACATTCTGGTTCATAATTCGAAGGCTTTATCTGTCTCTGTCTCGTGTTCACACCCTCAACTCTGGCTTTCCCTTTAACATCCGTGCAGTGTGATCATTCCCATATCTGTCAACTCCCATTAGACACAGCGAAGTGCTTCACCCACTAAATCGAACATTTAAACATTCTCCGTTTTTAACATGCAGACATGCTGTCCACATTTTCTGCAAAAATACTAATTCAAATATAGAAAATGACTGATTAGAAGACTATCCCAATTTTCCAACATCTTTTTTTGAGAAAAACTTCATTAGGAACTGGAAGCACATTTATACACGTCTCTCTGTGATCCCATTAATCCTATAACAAGAGAGTTTTCATAATTGAAGCCTAAAGTAAAACATGGAATTATTGTAATATGAAAAAACACAGTCGTGCATGTTGTCTGTCAAAAATTCACTCTTACCTGTCAAGCTACCTGAATCACTCAGAATCGTTCTCTCTGACAGTGAGCATGTTTCAGGCTGTCTTTTAGAGCTCATCACCTGTGACAGCTGTAAGTCACGACTCTTCGACAGATTTTTTGTTTCATTTCTGCAGAAAGCACACTATATGAGATGAAGCTCATATAGTGCTCATATAGCAGAAGCTCCTGCAAATGAAACTTAACCTGCACAACTAACTGTAAAAGACTCATTGAAAACTCACTGTTAGCAGCATTAAGGCTACCAACAACCCATAATGCAACACTCCCTGTAAAAAAATGTTTCCATTAAAAATTAACGTCATGGTTTGTGAATGTAATATCTAATTCTTTGTTCTAAAAAATCATTATGTATTTATATTGTATATTTGAGCCAAACAATGTTCCAAAGTTTATCTACAGTTAGTATCAGGTTTCAGGGTACTTTAAATGGGGCTGAAACTAATCATTGTTTTTTCAACATTTCAACATTTTTCAGTGAAATCTGGCCTGTTAGTCTATGAAAGAGTCCACAAATATATCTTGTTTGTCTAAAACCCAAAGATTACAATGATTTTATGAAAAAAAAAAACTACTTTTGGCATTTTTACAATTTTCTTGTGAAGAGCAACTGAAACAATCAAAACAGCTGCTGCTCATTCGGAACGGATCCTTTCAGTTCTGCTTCCATAGTCCTGTTTCTACAAAATCCCCCTTTGGTATTTCCCCAGACAGTGTTTATTATTTTGAAAATACTATAGAGCTAAAAAAAACTGGGAAATTGAAACTAGCTTCAGCTAAATGTAAGAACCAGGAATCTGGATTTTGTTCCTCTTCCATTCAGATGGAGTTTCTGGTGAGTATGAGCAGGAGGAATAGTTCCAAGCAAAACTGCTTTAACCTCCTACGACCTGGCGTCCACATACCTGGACATCACGTTTGTGGTTGTCTGCACCATAATACTTAATTCTGTGTAACTGAAACCTGTTGTACACAAATGTGGACACTTACAGATAATATCTGGTTATTATATTTATTGGTTCCACCTAACCCCATATAGCTCGAAGAAGTCTAAAGCCAAACCAAAGGTCTTAAGAGGTTAACGTATAAACTCCATGAGCACTGGGCTATTGTTTTATGACAGACTTGAACCTGTGCTTTATGATTCATTTTAATGGTTTATGAAAATCTACAGCTGCCTTTTACCAGAATAAAGACACAAACTGCCACTGGCTTATCAGTAATTTATTGCACTTCTCTTTCCGCTCTTTTGTAGAAGTTATGAATTTTTAACAGGCGCGCACTCACACACACACTCAAAGTGAAAGGAAAAGGCCAAGAGACAGACAAAGTTTGGTCTGGGTGCCACTTTGGATGACCATCATCTCTGGAGATCCCCCTACTCACCCAATCCACGGCCTGGACCTCCCCACAAGGGGGTGGGGTGACACGTGGAATGGGGTCAGCTGTGCCAAAAGGCATAACATTGCTCCACTACTCTGCGTCGTCTGCTCCTCTGTCTGTCCGCTGTACCTCACTGTCACTTAGTCTGTCAGTTCCACAAATCTAGACTTACTGTGGTAGCTTTTTTTTTTTTCTTCCTCTAACTTTTTGTCAATTGTGAATCTCTTAATGTGCATGGCAATGCCTGAAGCCATGCGGCATCAGAGGGAGTTGTACATAAGCCCCGTCACCCCCCTCCTCTTTTGCCCTGCGGTCCAGCATCATAGGCTCACACACTCCTCCCGTGTCCCACACTCTGTCCCCCTGCTGAGGTCAACTGCCTGACCCCCGTCACCCCCTTGAGTCACTGAGTCAAATTCTTTAAGGTCTCCCCTCTGCTCAGTTCTTTACTTCCCTCTCTTCTCCCCACACTTGACCCTCCCATCCTTCCATCCCCTTTCTGCTCTCCACCCTCAACCTGATTCCCATCTTTTAGTCTTCTCCCCTCTCTCTCAGTCTTTCTCCCTCCTGTGCTCACCCAGCAGCAGCAGGCTGGGCAAATATGCACCCTGAGCAGTGGTAAATACAGGCAGCACTTCACAAACAAGGCCTGATTACAATGACAAAGGCTGCCACACTTTAGGGAGGAGCTTAGAGCAATTTGGAGGCTGTGGGGGCCATTGAGCAAGTGGCATACTTAATGGGCTTTGTGTGCCAGAAGAAAAGGGTCTGAGCTTCTGGGCCCAGCTGTCACTATGGAAAATATCAGACTGACACAGCACCCGACGCTCTTTGGCTTGCTCTCTTTTCTTTTTTCACCCCCCTACCTCACCCCCCTCCTCTGCTCTCCTCTCTTCTCTCTCCACTCTTTTTTCTCAGTTAGTGAGCACAAAAAAGTGAAAGCTGCTGGAAAGAAAGAGAGAAACTAAATGAGAACTGCCTCTCTTGATCTCGGCCTCTCTCGTACACACACACACACACACACACACACACACACGCAGAAAAAAAAAGCAAGCATGCATCTGTGGTCGCACAAACACACACAGACTCAGAAATATTGCACCGTAGGCTGACTCCGCAGCAATTATTCAAACCTTAAACCCACAGGGATAACTGACATTATTACATTTCACTACTTAATTACATATGTGGATAGTTACTAAGTGTTAGCCACCATGCATGCATAATGCAGTAAGATATAGTCACCTCGCTTCATAAAGAACCCTTTCATTACCAAATGTATGGCAGGAGAAAATCTAATTAGCACACGTGCTGTATGGAGGAAAATGCAAATAGAGTAAGTGTGAGAAATACATAGAATAAATAGACACTACATGCAAATGATTGTTAGGCCTCAAATGGTAAAAATAACTCTAACATTTAGTGGATTTCCAGTGGTGCCAAACGATGTTTATTTTCTGGAAATGATTTTTCTCCAGTGATAATGGGCTTGGCTCAAAAACAAATACTGAGAGATTCTCTGAAGCAACTCTCTGGTTACGCTTTCTCAATCCTTATACGCAAAAAAAAAAGCACTCACACTCCAGATCCAACTGTATTACACCAGCTCTGTGACTTATGGCACTGTAACACCAAGCATAATACATACGCCCACGCACATACACAGCGAGCTTGTGCACGCGAAGGCACGCACTTGAGGCGAACAGGCACAAACACATCGCACAGTGCTGCATTATTGAAACACAGCACAAAGCAGGGAGTTGGATGTTGTTTCACCTAATCTCTTTGATACCACTGTGGTGCTGCTAAGCTCCAGAAAATCAGCTTAGCAGATGTCCTAAAGTGTAGGTGGCTTGTTTCATGAGGAAAGAGAAGAAAACACTACAAGAAGAAGAAGAAGAAGAAGCAGTGAGTGAGAGAGGGTGGGGGCAGGGCCACAGATCAACTCTGCCCTTTTTTTTTACTTTTTTCACAGTTTGCCAGGCATAGTTGTTCCAGAAAACTAGAACTTTTTTCCTCACTTTACCCATCATTCTTTCCATTCTTCCTCCCACGACCTCTCACTTTTCAGAGTGCTTACAGTGTGTGTGTGTGTGTGTGCGCATGTGTGTGTGTGATTTATTTTTCCAGGCCAAAGGAGTTGTTCTACTCGTGATAATGATGGTGATAATGATCGTAATGAGGATTTTTTTGTCTTTTTTGCACATGCTGCTTTGCCTTCAAGCCCTAACCTGCACTCAGATGTCAGCTGATTGCAAACTCTCTCTCTTACACACACACATACACACACACACACACATATCGGTCGCATGTATTATCAGCACAAGTGAGACATCTGTATGCAAATGTCATTATGTTGTGGGGGAGGAGGCTCAGAGCAGGCTGGGTGTGAGTGATGTTATGACAGCGAAGGAGGGACTGAAGAAGGTCAGGCTCAAGACGAGTGTGTGTGTCAAGAGCTGCTGAATAAATGTATATTGTCCATAGTAACCAACTAACCCAACTCAAGATGGGTCCTCATGCCAATGTGTATCCATCCATCCATCCATCCATCCATCCATTTTCTATACCCGCTTATTCCTTAACCAGGGTCACAGGGATCTGCTGGAGCCTATCCCAGCTCTCTTTGGGTGGAAGGCAGGGGTACACCCTGGACAGGTCACCAGTCCATCACAGGGCCACATATAGACACACAGAGACAAACAACCACACACACTCACACTCACACCTATGGGCAATTTAGAGTCACCAATCAACCTGACACGCATGTTTTTGGAGTAAAGCACAGGGAGAACATGCAAACTCCACACAGAAAGGCCAGGTTGAGAACCCAGGACCTCCTTGCTGTGAGGCAACAGTGCTAACCACTCATCCACCATGCTGTTGCCAGTGTGTATGTCCTTCTCTAATCTCAAGCAGTTTTTCTTGCGCTCATTTTCTGACATATAAAACAGATAATACAGTACAGAAATATACAGTTTAATAAAACATTAAATCCTTCATTGGATACTTCAATTTGACAGTGAGAAAAAAAAAATGTCAGTAATCTCGGGTGTTGCTGCATCTGTTGCCTCGGAATTATCTGTTAAAAGCAGGTCATCTCACTCTACTCAGCGCCTGCATGTGTCGCAGTTTTCTTGGTGTCTTCTAAGTGACTGGTATGTAGCAGGTACTTTAGTGTCAAACCAGGTGTCCATGGTGACGGAAGGAAAAGAGGACAAATGCTCTGAAGTTCTCAAGCTATATTGTGGACATACCAAATAATACACTATGTTTGTTTTCAGTGTGTACTTCAACCTGAGGTTATTAACACCGTGCCAGCTTCCACTACTCTCCCGCTTGTGTTTTTCCTGTGGATAAAAATGACAAATTTATAAAACATTGTGATTCCTATAGCTCCAGAATTGATTTAACTTAAACACTGTTAGCAGGCCACTGTGGTAATAACATGTCTGTTTGACTGAGAGACATTGTGGTGATGAATAAGAAACCTGTCTATTCACTGCAGAACTGAGTACTGGGAATCTGTCCAGCCTCTGTTGAAGTTTGACTGTACACATCTTTTTTTCCCTTTTTGTCTATTCACTCATAGGAGACTGACAGGCTAACTGCCTAGTTCTTCTGCAGCTTGATCCAAATAAGGTTTTGTCACAGCAGCTGGGAACATATCATTCAGCACCTCGTGTGATAAATCTGGGAGTGTTTGACAACAGGTAGGTCAGTCCTGAGTTTGGGGCAGAGAAAGCTCTAATGAATCCTTGTAGTGCTGAACCAGTGTGATAAAAAAAAAACAAACGTTAAGAAGAAGAAAATTAGAGATACAAGTTTTATGGAGGATACGGCGATATGTAGCTTTGGATTTAAGTGCCTGTGAAATGGCAGATGAGAAGACAAGTGCACACTCCAAAAAATGAGCGGAGATTTGGGAAACATTGGTTTTCAGGAGATAAAAGACAGAAATAAGGAATCATCCATCCCTGCCTACAGCTACTCTCGCTTTCTCTCTCTGTCAGGCTGATGGGTAATTGAGGCAGTCACAACACAGATCGGGACGCAGTGTCATGCTGTGCCCTGGGTCTGGCTCACTGCCCCAGCCCTCTGGCAGCGTGCTGCGACATGCCAGGCAGTGCACACGTGCACACACACACACACACATAGAGAAAAAACAACAATGTTCACTTCATCGAGACACACACACACACACACACACACACATAAAACACATGCTCACTACGCTTGTGTACATATATCCACACTTCACAGACACAAACTAGCACTCCACTAGTGCTCATTATGAACATACACAAATGCTAACAGACTGTCTTTACACAAATGTGTGCACTTCCACAGATGGACACAGACAGCACAGGGAAGTGTAAGGACACACACACGCACGCACGCACACACACACGCACATGCACACACATACACACACACACACACAGAAATCACTTGAAGTCACACTTTATCCATTTTTCAATGCATGCTCCAACAAGTCACTCCTCCTCTGCTTCTCTTTTCTTTCATTTTCTCTCCTCATCTAGTTTTCTCGCAGCTTCTCTTCTTTCCTGGCCTTCCTTTCCTCACTTCTCTTCTTCTATTATCAGCTCGGCTCCTCTCTTCTTACCTCCTTTCCTTATTTCATCTCTCTTCCACCTATTTTCTCTCCTCACTTTCTTGTCTCTCCTCTCCTCTCCTCTACCTCCTGTTCGTCAGACCTAAGGCAAACAGGCTTGGTCCTAGGCAACACTGAGGCCTTTTTGCCCCTCTTCACTCTGCTCCCTCCCTCACACCATCCCTCTTTCCTGGCGATCCTCCAGTTTAAACAGAAGGCTGTGCTGGGGAGAGTGTGGGATACAGAGGGAGAGTTAGAGAGAAGCCAGTTGCTTGTGTGAGTGCTGCATGATTCATGTTGCCCTGTAATGAAGCTGGTCCAGTCTTTTAAGTGTTTGGCGTGTAATGGAGTTTCAGGGACAGGCCTATCATTTTCTCCTAATAGCGCTTTCTCCACAGCATGCCATGACCCCTCTCTCCACGCCCCCGCCCCACACACCCCTACTGCGGTAACTGCACATTACCACGGCACGCACACACATACACTCACGTAGCGATTACCGACAGCTGCGGGAGTTTCTGAACGGCAAAAGTGGCCAATTTTCTCTCCCTTCCATTTAAACAACAAACAGGGCATCGTGTTAAAATGGGCGAGGGAAGAGAGAGGGGAAATTGGGCTGATAAGGGTTATTGTGAATCAGGAAGAGAGTGGGTTAGCTGCTGGGAAGTAGCAGTGCGTGGCAAGCAGTGGTTTTAATATTCTTGAGGAATACTTTGAAAGAGGCAGCACTCACAATGAAGAAATAATGTTCAGTGGATTTTAGCTTTTTCTGGAAAGGCTATACAGATGCAGGGAATGAAAAGATGTTCTTATTTTATAAGAGCATCTGGCATTTAGAGTACCTATACACACATACATATATATGTGTATATATACACACACACACACACACACACACACACACACACACACACATACATATAAACCATATATGTTGCTCTGCATTTGTGTGCGCGTGTGTGTGTGTGTGTGTAGCGCCAGTTTTACCAGAGCAGATTGTGGAGTGTGTGTACAGACCAGACCTGAGATTACTGAACAGATTGCACAGCTGGCAAGCAGCCCTCTGTCCACACACAAACAGGCGTGCACACACACACACACACAAATGCCGAGCCAAAATACAAATATTGACAAAGTATTGATCCTGGGTCTATATTGACCAGGCGCTAATGCCAGTAATATCATTCTAGTCCACGTGTTAAATCACGAGTGTGTTAAATTCCTGAATTAGTGAAGGTGTATTAGTAACAGAGCAAATTCCACAGTTCAAACAAGATCAGAGAACTATTGGTTAAACTCAGATTTACACACACACACACACACACACACACATATGTATATATATATATATATATATATATATATATATATATAGTCTGAATAAGAATTTGTGTTAGGTTTTTTTCATATAAAAAGTTAATTTACTGCAATAAAAGGTTTTAAAACATTATCTACTGCTACTGCCTTAATGTATTCAGAATCTATGACTGCTAATATTTTCCATTTCAGACATTTTGCAACTGGACGTGTCTTATTTAACTGTAAAGTACATTCTCCAGAGGTTTTAAGTTTGTTGCATATTAGACTTCAACACTACAGTAGATGCACTGTCACAAAACAGCAGATGAACATGGAAACAGTTTACATAACATCCGTTTGCAGAAACATCGTCAAACAAGCAAAGTGAAAATGAGCAAAACACATTTTCGAGTGAGATGGGGATTATAAATAATAACAGTAAATTGGATGAAATGGAAACTAAATGGAAAATAAACTGGAGCAGAAAAGAAATTCTGCAGAGAAATCAGAAAAAAAGAATGTATTACCACAAAGATGAGTGCACATGATGTTCACACATTCAAATTAAATGTTAATAAGCTAAAACAACCTTATTCTGAATTATACACTTGTCTTCAGATAATTTGCTATTCATAAAGACCAATATCTTCCAGAAGGTGTCTGGACTGCAGTCATTTAGTATCAGTATTTTTAACTTCTTCTTATCAATCTTATCCATAACAGTTTGGTAAATATGGCTCTAGGTTACAAAACACTTGACACTGGCAGATGCCAAAAAAAAAAAAAAAAAAAAGTGACATCTGTACATGCTTGCACATTTTTCTTCTTATCTACCAGTACTAGTTAATGGTTACACCTTTGCACTGACCATCTCTGTCTGTCTTAAAGAGAAGAAAAACAAAGGGAGAGAAAAGTTGGCTTCCAGTTTTCCTATCCATGGAACACCTGCCATTCCATGCCATGTCATTCCTGACATGCAGCTTTTTTGCTGCCAGGATGCAGGGCCAGTCCTGTCTTTGTGCGTCTGCTCTTTGTTTTCCCCGGTGGCTAAAAGAGAGGGGACTTCTCCATGAGTTGAACAAAGAGCAAACAAACAGCAGCGAGCACAAGAGACAAAGACAGGGAGGGAGCACCTGCCGGGGGCTTTGTGCCTCTTAATAAGACACACTACTGTCTGTGAGCGCACAACAACCCCCCCGACCCACCCCCACCCTCTCTTAACACACCCTGAGTGGACCTGCAGACATGTAAACACACACACAAATATAAATAAAGGTATCTACTCCACGCACACCAGCACAAAGTGAAGTTTTAGATCACAGCCACTGTTTATGTTTGGTACATATGTGTTCCTAATGGAATACTTACTGAAACTCCCAGAATAGAATAGAAATGTAATGAATATGAGTTAAGAAGAATCAATTGCACTTAAAACACAAAAGTGCTTTTTTAATGACCCTGTACAAGGTACATGAAGGACACTAACAGCTTTCACAATATCTGTATCATGAAAAGCTTTTAGCTTTTTGCTTAGTTTAAAAAAAAAAAAACAATCTTACTGTAAACTTGGTTGATTGGTGTCTGTAAATGATTGTTTACAGATTTAATCTATTACATTGTCTTTTTACTGACTAAACTGAGAAGTTAGTATTTTTAAGGTAGTATTTATCTTATTTTCTGTTCTAGCCACACTAGAGTATTTTTTGCAGTGTGTATTAGCTGTGCTGCAAATACAGTTTTTATATTGTTGTTCCCTGTTTTAAAAATAAGACTTTTCTTTGTGTGAATCCATCAAAAAACAACTGTAAAGTGTAAAGTGTTCAAAACACGCAGTAAAAAAAGAAAAATGAAAAACGATGCCTCCCTTTTCCTCCTTTTCCATCCTCATGGCGCTATGAGCTTTATTACGCTGTTCTCCAGATGAAGTCACTTCACATGTTCGTCCTTCTACATGGATGTAGGTTTTAGTGTGTTTGAGTATGTGTGTGTTTCAACACATATGAAGGCAGTATAGTTTTATGGTTGAATAGGACCGTCAGCCGTAAAAGTGTGGCAGCACTCACGTGAGACATATAAATGGAGATGGTCTCTTTCTCTGACATGTTCTTTATAGTGTCCCCTAAGGGCCAAAAGCTCATGTAGACGTGTGATGTACCTGGGGTGGACTAAGATGAGAAAAGCCTTCATCTCCTCATTCAGAGGGAAACAAAAGATGGGAATTAAAAGGGCTGTTGGGGAGAAAGAAAGAAAGCAAGGAAGGAACTGAAGAAAGCGGGATGGTGCATTTGTGATCTCCATCAATGTGTTCTTTTAATTCACACACATATCTTTACTTAAACTATCATTCTTCACACCACAGCTGCAATTTTTCACACACCGCCTACAATCCTCCTGTCATATGCAGATAAAATTCACATCACAAAGTCACAAAACTTCATTTGTGTCCATGAACTGCTTCAATAATTTAATGTACAGCAATATATATATATATCTATATATATATAGATATATATATATATATACACATATATATATCTATATATATATAGATATATATATATACCCTCAAACTCCCAGGCCTCTGGTAGAGGACCCGAGATTGAGGAAGACACACACACCACCCATAGGGGTGAGAAGGGAATTTTTTTTTTTTTTTTATATATATGTATGTATCTGCACGTCCAGAGGACTAAAGATGCTGGACTACAGACCCGTGCAACCATCTCCAACATAGCTGAAAACAAATCTATACAGGATGATTGTTTGTAGCCAAATGACTCAAGTGAGAAATGACTTTACATAAAAATCTATCAACAAAAATGACTGAATTTACACTTTGAGTCCTTCATGCACACCTCGGCAGCTGAAACACAGCAAACCTTTGGTTAAAAAAATCTAATCTGCAAGATTTTGCCTACATTTTAAAAACATACAGTTTTGTGTGTTTATGCTTATATTGCATATATTGGATTTTCAACAAAAACAGTGTTGACATGTCAAAATAACTCAATGTGAGTACAAAATCTAGTTCATGAGAGAGGTAAAATAAAGGTCAATGAGAGAAAAAGTAAGGTTAAGTGACAATATGAGTTAGTGTGGTGTAAGTGTGATTTTGTGTTTATTTTGGACAAACCGATATCAATGTTTTCTTTAAAAACGCAACTTTAACAAGCATTTTGGAAAAATCTGGTTAAATTTAGTTAATAAAGGACCAGGGTGCTCTAGGTCCATGCCATATAACCACAATGTCTTTGGTATAATTCCAGTGATGGAAATTTGTGTCCTTGTCCTGGGCCGATTTTCTCCCCGCACTGCCAGCCCGCAGCCATACTGTCAACTATCCATAAAAAACAAAATAATTGTGACCAAGATACATACTGAGTGGGGCTTTTCAATGTCATATGTCAGTTGATTACTTTGACTTACAGATTGTGACGTGTTCACAGTCGGCCACAGTCTACTTTTAGTTTAACCCAATAACCAATCATCTTATTTTAAAGCAAGATGTTTGTAGTTGAGATCCAAACCCAGCCATTGTAACCCACCTCTGGCTCCCAGCCCCAGCATTGAAACCCACTGCATCATAACTCGTTGGTCCTGTAAGGCTTCCATTTCTGCGAGGCTGCAAACACATAACACTGTATGAATTCTTTACATGAAAAGCCAAGCCAGAAGCCACAGATTAATAATGCAATTTTCTATCTAAATTCTTATTTATGTGAAGCAAAAAGTTCCCCTGAGATTCTTGTATTATTCATAAGCATCAAAGAGGAGGAGGAAACAAATCATTTAGCACAATGTGGGTCTCTGTTTGTGTGCATGTCAGTACAGTAACACTCAGCAGCATTGTGTGTGTTCCCTATCACAGGGATGGGTTTAAATGTGTGCACTTCTGTGTATATTTAAGAAAGCTTTTGCCTCCTGTTTGAAGAGTTTATGTTTGTGATATCTGCTGATATCAACTTTGTGTGATTTAAGGAAAATTTGCATCTGTTCATGAGTGAATGTATGTTTGTACATTCTAGTGATTATCCAAGTACGTGTGAGCATGAATGTTAATATGTGTGTTTGTGACTGACAAGCATTTGGATGATGGAATCAGGACGAATTTGTGTGCGAGTGTGTGACTGCGCTGTGTGACTGTTGTGTGCTTGTGAATGATTTCCAAGTGCATGTGTGCCCTTATGTGTGTGGCTGCATATATGCAGCTATATGTTGTGTGTTAATTTGAACATGCAAAGCCACTTGGTATTCCACACAGTGCGCCTCATCTGTCAACACAGGGATCAGAAGATTGAAAGTTTGAGGAGCTGGAAGTCCTGCATGCAAATGAGACAAATATACATGTTTTCACTCCATAATCAATTCAACCATCTTCTTTTTCATTCTTCTGCCTTCTTCTTTCATTCTCTTCAAGCATATTTTCCTCCTGGGTTGGTTTTAAACTGAAATCTCGCTAAACACTGAACATGTGTAGTGAAGAAAAAGTGAAAATAGGAACACTGGAAAGAAAGAAGCAGCAGATTTTCTATGCCATCAATAAAACTAGTTGTTCTGCTGCTCGTCTCTCACTGGGAGTTGAATAAAAACGCTCATCAAAATCTAAAAGCATCTGCGTGGTGAGGGGATGATTTCCATCTGTGATCTAGTATTAATGGAAGTGTTAATAGAGGTGGCGGCTGCATGAAGCAAGACTGACAGAGAAACAGCCAGCAGCACTGGATCCTCCTCTGTACTGGCTAAGATAAACAACCAGGCAGAATACAGATATGGATCTTTGCACTCAGAAATGCACCCATGGCTGCCAACATGTGTGCATGAAAAGTGTGGTGCATATATAAACACACAAACATACAGAGGTCCTACACATTCATGTAAACACACATCACTGCTCTCACAAACAAGAGCACACACAGAGGGTGCAAATCAAAAAACGTGTTCATAACATACACACAAAATATACTCGAAAGCATATACTCACACATGAACATATGCATATACACACCCCAGGGAGTGACAAATAAACAATATTACACTCAGAGCACTTGCTAACGGAAACAGCTTTTACACATAACACAGATGTACACACAGTCTTGACATGGACAAATACAGAAATGTGTTAGAATTATTGCGAAACTCGATAATGACATACTAAGAGCACATTAAATTGACAGGTTTTCACAATCTTGTGTGTGCACACATCCAAAGCGAACATATAAAAAGCAAAAAAACATATGAGGCCTGTCAGCAGTTAAACAACCACAGCAGAGCAAGTATGAAACAAAGTACATGGGTTTGGGAAAGAAATCAGTTTTAAAAGATTACACACATTACTCAGTCACAGTTGTCAACTAACCTTCAGGTTCCTTTAGATCGTTGACCCCACTACATTACGGGACAACATGGCCCATATTTGCCAATATTCTATATTTTTGTCCTACTTAACAATCCAATGAAAAGACCAAAACAATGAATGCTTTTTTCACTTGCTTACTTACTTTCTAACTTGCCCTCCTTGTGACACCACTAATACCTACACGTTTTCATTTTTAAAAGCCGTAGTAATTTTCTACAAGAGTCACTGTAATTTCTCCATCAAGAGCAAATGCATTTGTTACAGAATACTTTTAGCAGCACACTGGTGTTTTAGTCAATATTTCATCTAGCAGGACAGTGTAGTGGGTCAAAATGAACCCCAATAAACCACAAACATAAGGCACAGCTTAATAATTACGTGAGGCTACATTAGAAAAAGGTCTGCCTCAGGAATAACACAGTAACACTGTGCTGATCAAGTGCTTGCACACAAAGCTACGGCTAATAAACTCCTCCATCAGCTAAAAGCTAAAAACGTCTGTGTTTAAAATCCAGCACCAATTAATTTAAAAATGATCTGTGAATCCCAGCTTAAAGTTTGTAAACTGCATATGTGCTGTGTTGGATAGCATACAGTTGTCTACCGTGTGATGATTGAACACTTCGGGTGGTGTACTATTGTTTGTAGAAACAGCCAAAGGAAGCTGAAATTTTAGTCAAAGTGAAGTCTGACAGGTGTGATCTGGGGGAGATGTAGGCTTTTTTTTTTTCATTGAGTGGGAAGAACTCCTCTTCATATATAATTCATGCATTCAAAAACATCAGGCTTTGAGCAGTTGAGTAATGCTCAACACCAACCAGCACACTGCAGGGTAACCTGTTCAGTAGCTGCAGGCTGATTGACATTTATTCACAGCCTTCTCTCTATGTTTTGCATCAGCTGCTCCAGAGATCACAAGAATATCATCACCAGTTTTCATGTTGCAAAATGTCAGCCATGCTGACACTTTTATAACTCATCACTCTGAAGTCAGAAATGAATGAAGAATTGACAGAATTAACTTACAGAATGAAAAATAACTGCCTATGTACAACCCAGGGACTGTGGTAGAGCTCTGCTCAGCCTTGAGCTACACAGACAATGTATGAAGAGTCAGTCAGGTGCTCAAAGAGTGTGAAGGAAAAGTCATCATTCTTCTTCATCTGTTATTTTTAAGTCAGACTTTGGTTAACTTTATTGGTAGTGACAACCTCCTCTTTCAAATTACTACAGTTACCACTGTAAAATATCCACAGTGGTCAAAATAAGGTGGAAACTATGACACATCTGAGACGTGGGATTTTACCCGACAACAGTGATGTGTAAATGTACTATTCCCCTCATTACTGGTGGTGATGAGCTGTTAATTCAGGCCTGACTTGGCGAGGCGCTCCTTACTTAAACCAAGATCAACAGCAGATGTACCATCACGGCGGCAGAACTTGGCACTGTGATATGACATCACACCCCTGCTACGAGTGTGGCACAAACACAGGCAGTCTGCTGCCAAACGGAGGGTGAAACATGGCACCGGCATAAGCACAAACTAATGAGTAATGAGTGTTCGCGGTGATACAAGCGGGGCCGAGAACAGGAAGGATTCAGGATCTCTCTGTCGAGACAAGTCACTGGCTCAAGAAATATTTAATTTCCTGATATTTAAATGTGTGCAAAACTGTGAGATTATGTTGAATGACAAAGGAACTAGCAGGCCGCCCACCAGAGCTCTGAAACATAAAGTCCAAAAATCGATTTGTTTACCATGTCAGGCAATTCATATTTTGGCATAGCAAACTTGAATCTCCAATCAGAATGCATTGCATTGTGGGTACTGTAGGCACAAGGTGTTGACAGGAAGGAAAAAACATGGAATCAAACAGATGGTATTTCTGGTTCTGTTGCATCTAGAGAGGTCATGATACACATAAAGAACATGTTCAAATGGAAATTAACGTTGACAACTGACAACTGACCTATTGGCTTATCTCAGCATAAAAACTAGAGGAACACAGACAGGGTCATTCCAGAGTAAAAAAAAAAAACATTTACCAGAAAACCTCACTAATTAGTAGCATTAGTAGTATTGGTATGTCATTTCTATCTTATTTATTTATGCAAATGCCTTGAACTTTGCAGTGAGCCAGATGAACCTTTTCCCCTGCTTCCAGTCTACATGCTAGGCTAACCGAATTGTCTCCTGGCTCAAGCTTCATACCTAATGGACAAGAATGGTATCCATCTTCTTATCTTTTCATATATACATATCCACATAAACCTGAATTTCCCTTTGGGGATGAATAAAGTTCATCTTATCTTGGAAAAAATCTAGTCTCTATGTTGTTGATACAGAAAAATAATTGGAGCTCAGTGTGCTGTCTTCTTTTCAAATTTAAAACCACTTTGACTTAAATGTTTGTCTGGTGTACAATAAATTCAAGTAACTCTGGGGCCCTATTGGTGGCATACTGGTAAATGTCTGCATTTCCAAATTTTGATTCCATCCAGGAACCCTTGTTGGATGCCATTTGCCGCTCTCTCTCTCTCCACTTTCAACTATCAAAGAAAGGCAAAAAAATAAACATAAATAAGCAACCAATAAAACACTGTAAGTGAGGCATACAAGCATTTTGTAAGACACAGAAGAAAAGGTGCAGTTAGTTTGAGCAGTGATACTGAACGATGAGAGAGACAAAAAAAGGGTGCAAGATCCAAGGACAGTGACATCACGTGATTATGAGACTGCCTGGTGAATGATTTTTGAAGAGATCTGCTATATTAAATGCTTTGTAGAAAAATGTCAGCAAAATAAACTATATATACAGTATGTAGATAAAACCAATGACCACATCAAGGCAAAGTGGTTCTTTCACTGGCACATAACCATCAACCTGCCGAGAGCCTGATGGTACACATGTGGATCAGCAGTGTTTTCCTCTACTTTAAAGGAAATGTGAAACATGTATGATCTTCAAAGTAATGTTACATACTGTTGGATATAGTCTGGTGTGTAGTTTGACGTGTCCCACTTCCTTAAAGGCTCTTTGTCCCCCTGCCTCCTCCACTCACGCCCCCACTCCCCCATGTCCAGGCCCATTATCCTGGGCAGCTGGTTTTGGGGCCGGCTGGCTGGAGAGGAAGCTGAAAGTGGAGTCTAATTCACTTATTGATTCCTGTCCTGTGTCGCTGGATACTTCACAGCTTTAATCAGTGGTTGTTTTGGGCTGAAGACTGGGGTGAAAATAAGGGTACGGGCCCACCAGATGCAATGCTTGCAGGTGGGTCAAAATGAGTTTGCATTGTATTCTCTGAGCTCCCATGCTATAATTACTCACATTCTGTGTGCAATGCTGCAGTGAACACTTCAAAGAAATTACACTGCATCAGCTGGTTGAGTAGTTTAGAGGTCAAGAAGTAACACTAGTGATTACTGATGGATGAAGAAGAGGAAAAATACTGGTAAGGTTAAAAGATTGTAGTTGTTGTGATTTATGACTGAATCTGATCCCTTGACTCACACAGAAGCAATGGACAGGAGTCTTAAATAGACGGTGTAAATGTCTGTCCTGTCCTAAAGTTTCTAAAACCAAATATTTTGCAAGGACATGATGATATAGAGTAAGTTTATGTGACATTTTTTGGCATGAGCAGTCCTTTAATCCATTTCTCAGTTCTTTCTCACATCCCACCACTGTCACACTCAACCCCATGCTCACAAATCATACATATATTATTTCATTTTAAAAATAGACACAGTAATTAAAAAAAAAAAAATCTAGGCACCCTGGTTTCTAGCAAACAGAAGGAAGGAGTGCAATAGCTAGGGGCTATTTTCAACTGCAGATTAATACAAGCTACTGATGTACAACAGCAGGACAGTGTGAGGGATTGAGTCAAAATAAACTACAGTGTGTGTGTGTGTGTGTGTGTGTGTGTGTGTGTGTGTGTGTGTGTGTGTGTGTGTGTTCATGTAGACACCCAATGCAACAGTGTGGTTTATTGATGTGTTTCTGGACAGTTAAGCTCTATAAGATAAATCCTTAAAGGTTTGTGCATTCACCTCAGCTCCAGGTTACAGTCCACTGGGACAGACAGTAGAAATGTGTTAAGTGTTAATTATCAAAGCTGTTTACTATTCACTTGATGCAGGGCTCATGGCTCTATTAGCCTTCAATTACAATGCTGAAAAAACACAAAAGCAGAAAACAGAAAAGAACGTGCTGTGCAGCTACTGGATGAGAGACACAGCTGGGAAAATCACCTGGGAACATCGGCACAACGTCGCCTTCTGATTTTGTGCGATGTTGCGCTCCACATTCAAAGGCTATTTGATGTGCTCTCTAATCTCTGTACAGAGATCAGAAAGGAGCCAAAACCTATTCTGTGCTATTTGTTCACATTTGATCCAACAAGTAGATTTCTGAATGTAAGATCTGCTGCTGCTTTTCCTTGGAATTAACACATTAGTTTATTAACACCCATAAAAATAAACACACAAATCCTCAATCAAAGAAAAACACACTTGCTCACTGCTCACACACCTTCTCCAGCCTTCTCCCATCTCTGCACTCACTTCAGTCTCATGCCCATCTGACATGAGGTGTTTGGAAGAAGGAATATTTACCCTTCATGTCACTTTTCTTTGAAAGTGAAAATCTAAAATTCAATGCACTTTATTCAGTGTAAATATTAAATACTGAGTCTTTCGTACACTGGAAGATGTGCATTTTATGTTTCAGTGTTTCAGTGTCAATATGTTGTTATGGTTGTAATTCACTGCAAAACAAAAGTTCCTCAAGGGGTAAATAAAGTTTTGTACTAAGGCAAAAAGTGATTGAACTGAACAACTCCAGGAACTGAGATGAAAAAATGAGATACCATCAGAGAAGGTATCATCACCGACAGTTTATGTTTATGTTGGGAACAAATGTATGAAATTAGTTAACACGATACACTGTTTTCCAATTAATGATGATTGCACCATGCAAGTGGAAGTTTTAGTGCAACCAGATCTGGACACTCAGCTATCTCATACACCCCATGACCTCTGAACCCTGTGACCCCATCACCCAAGAGTCCAACCCTTCATCAGTCATCAGCATATTGATCAAGCTTGTGCCAAAAAGACAGATTGACAGGAAAAGTAGAGAATAGAATTGATTAGAATAAAAGAGACATTAGAAAGAATTGTATTTGTTGTTGCTGCTTTCAAAATAATAATCCTATTGTATTCCTCTTGACAGCAAATGTCTGTAGGAGGAAAAAACAAAGCGACAGTCGGGTTCAAAAGGAAATCAACAAATCAACCACAAACAAAACAAAGGAGAAGAGGGGAAGAAGAGATGTGAGAAGAGAAAAGAAAATGAGGAAAAAAAGTGAAAAAAAAAAAACACAAGCAGAAGAGGCAGGAAATTGGAACAGAAGTCAGTTAAATAATAATCTGCACACACAGACAAAAGTACCACAGTATATTCACATACTGTAAATGAAATCACGATGCAAATCCTTCACAGCAACACAACAATTTCCCGTCCCCCTTGCCCCTTCCGCTCATTTTAGCTTTCTGCATGTAAAGTATTTTGACCGCCACTCAATCTTCACACCACTCCGACAGGCTTGCATTGATTTCCATGGTGTTAGATGGAGTGGCAGGGCCTGTGTGGGCCAATGCAAAGAAGGCACACATATGTGAAACCCTTGTTATGGCCATGATTATCTCCCTGCGACACGCGCACAGGCCATCCAACCCAGCAGGAGAGGAGCTCCGGCTGTAATGCATCCATACGGCGATATGCATGCATTTATACACAAAATACAACACACACACACAAGTAAGCAATCAGAGAAATGCAAATCTGATTGTGTGAAAGCTAACAGCTAAGCGCAGGTGCACAAATACCATGGTACACTTGACAAACAGTGACACGTGGAAACACATTTACAACAAACAACAGCTACTGAACTAACAGGTAATAGCTTGTCCCGTGCATTTCAGTAAGTGTGTTATTTTATCGCCTCTTTTCATCCTCTCCCCTCCCATTCTGCTCGGTGACAGGGGGATATGTGCACCCTACTTTGTTGCCATGGATACCACAAACACCCCACATAGAAAAATCTACACAGAATAATAAGTGGCCAATTGCGTCTTTTTTGCTCTCCAACAAACCTCAGGATTAGAGGCATTTTCTTGTCAGAGGCATAAACTATTTTTATGTTTGCAGGGAAAGAGAAGGAGGGGGAGAGCAAAGGAGAGGAAGAACATGAAGGAAAAAAGCGGCACAGATATGAAAAGAGCATACTAATGCTGTGTGGTGACAGGTTTCTCCCTGCTCGGTGAGATGAGAGAGCTTCAGAACAGAGCAGGGAGAAAAAAGGAAGGGTAAAGAGATGCTCTTAAAAAGAAACTCAGGTGCTCAGGGCACCCTTAACAAATGAAGGAGAACACAGCAGAGAGGGAGAGAAAGAGGCGGTGGGAGGGGGGCAGATCATTTCAAGTCCAGTTAACTGCGAGCACTGACATTTGTAACAGCTGAGCAGGAGAGGTGAAAAGCAGGGTGGTGTTTATTAGGGCACACTAAAGCTAAATGTTTTGAAAAGCTCTCTGGGTTTTTCTTTTTTTGCGTCTCTTATAGATTAATTGACAAACACTCATCTGATGCCTCCTCCTAATTTCTTCCTCCTGCTCCGAGCCTCGGAGAACATAACCCCAGTGTGCATGATGTCATTATGGTACCATCTGTTTGCTGCAATGGCAGAAGCAACGCACACACTCATTTACACACACATATGCACAAGATAGCCGTGGATCAGATAACATGTAGAGGGTAGGAACCTGTGACATTTGCACAGTGGGCTGTGTATCAGCCACACACACACACACACATCTGATTCCCACTGCATGCTAAAGCAGGCTTATTGTAAAGAGTAAAGGTGATTGTTGACACACTACATGAAGTGTTGTAGCTTAGATCCAAGTGGAGAATCGGTCCAGATTCCTACTCCCTGCGTCTGTGCAGTCAGAGGACAAAACTGTTCCCTCTGCTGTCCACACAGTCCACGCTGTGGATACGGTACGACACCACCACCACGCCTGTCAAGGTCATGATTGTCTGTCATTCACATCACTCATTTAGAAAAAGACAGTGCCCCCAAACTGAGAAGGTTTTACACTTTTATCATAGTAATGTGATCCAGCATGCAGAATGACACATACACACAAAGAGCTTGACTATGCAAATTGGTTGCTAGTGAAAGAAACATTCAGATCTTCTCCTTAAGTGTAAAGAATTATTGCAGTTTTAAGAATGTGTGAGCAGTATTTTAGTGGTGTACTTAATGGAGGTTAATCTAATTTTAACTCATTTATATGCTGTTTTCTATACAGTTTTGGGTGGCTGCATCATATTTTCTATACAGATCATGTAAACACAATATAATTAAGTCAAAACTGTACTTGTGTAGTACAGTAAAAGTAGCAAGTTTCGGTAAGTTCTCCAAAGCAAGAGTGGCATAATGTTAATTTTTAAAGACAAATTTTAAAGTAATTTCAATTTGTTTGCTCCTTTTAAAAACTGAGTATTTATTTCTTGACACCACTCTCATATTTGTATGATTAACATGAAGCTGCTACGAGCCACCTGCTAAATTAGTTAACTGTGTCCAAACATGACAAAATCCACCTACTAGCACCACTAATGTTCCTTTTTTATAACCCAATATCTTATTTTTAAAAATCCATACAAAAAGGTTTCTGTACTGGACCATTTCTCTTCATCAGGACAAGTAACTTCATTGAGTTTCCACTCACTAAAATCACAAAATATTCTGATACATAACATGAGTCTTCATAGAAATATCTGACTTTTTACTGGGAAACACACAGACCTGGACGTGGTTTTAATATTGGTATATCCAATACCCAGAGCTATGTCTATGGTATCACAAAAATAATCTATGTGTAAATAATATACATGATCTGTACATACTGGTCAAAGCGAAATTAATCTTCTGCCTGCGCATTATACACGCCATGTGTGATTTAACATGTGTTTTTCTGTTCCTAGCCATGTCACACTAACTATTTCAGCTTATGTATTAGATGTAGAGTAACAGCAGGCACAAGTAAGGCCACATGGGCAGAGTGGCGTGCGGTGCATGCATGAGCAGGCAGAACCGACGTAGCAAATGAATTTGGAGGGGCGTAATGAGAGACGGCGCTGCTCTCCGGCCCGATTTCACAGCCACATCATTAGGGTGAAGCGGCCCTGGCCCCAGAATGAACACACACACACAAACACACACTAGGCCTTAGGAAAGTCGAGCAAGGTCAGTCGCCATGCCACAGCCTAATGAGAGGTGACAGGTGAGAAGAGATGCTGCACACTTTACCCATTAAACTTACATTTTTAGGGAGTGTGTGTGTGTGTGTGTGCAGGTATGTGTCTCTAAATCACAACTAAACCCTTACATGACAGGAACTGTATGCACACACGTACACATACACAATACCCTCTCTGTGACCTTCATGTACTTCCTGGCAGGCAGGTGTTAAGGCTGTAGGGGCTGAGTTGAGTGGCCAACAGGAGATGGTGCTGTGTTATTTATCAGCATGTCCAGGCGTCTTAAATGACTGTTCGCTGCAGGTAACTCAGCATACACACACTGTTGCAGCTTTGGTTGTGTTTCTATGGTAGAAAGTGGTAGTATGTGCCATGTGTTTTGCTCAGTGATTGACTGGAACCTTACATTAAGTGTTGTTATCTCCTTGAAAAATGAAAGGAACTATGTGAAATGTTCACTTTCCGCTTTCTACCCCTGAAGGTGTGTGCTATTGTCAATGAATGAACCCAGTTCACTTTTTTGATTGCTCCTTGTGACCAACTCTATGTTACCACAACTTCTGTTTATCACATGATGCAGATTGATCCAAAAGACAAACAGCAAAATCCTGCTGCTGAACAAGGAATCACTCAAGTTTATATTAACACACATTGGAAGTTTAGATCACAACTAGATGTGCATCCAGTAATTTGAAAGCTTGAAGAACCTTTTCAGTACATGCACTCAGCGATCAACTATCACTGAAATACATGAAGCTGGAGTTTGGAAAACAACGTTTGAAGGTGGTGCTTTGTTCTACAGTTCATCCACTTCTCTAAAAGCATAAATGGTTTTAAGGGACAATGCCCAGTCATAAAAAGAAGACTCAGATGCTGGAATGATCCCATTGCAAAAGGAAAGAGATGATATTTTCTTTGGCCTCCGAGCTGAAAATGGTGAAGAATCCCCGGGGTAGATAATGTGAACAGAATATTGTAGCTCGGCTGGTCTCATATGGTTATGATGGTAAGTTGTCTCCCACACTTAAATGCACGAGCAGGCAGAGTAACTTGGTCTCAGTCCAGATGGCTAACCTTAAACACAGCACTCCACAGCTGCTGTAACTTCCTCGATGACTAGCAACACGGGACGCATCACGTATCTCTGTTGACAGCCTTGAGCTTGACGAAGTGAGGATGCTAGATAATCGCCACAGTGAGGCCACGTTTAGGGACCTCTCTCAGACATATATCTGAAAATGAAAGGGATGAGTGAAAACCTACATCATCGCTTCATCTCAGCAGCTGACTGTCATCCTAAAGCTGCTTCCATCGCGGAAAGTGACTATGTGCTGGTACAGCAGCATCACTGTCTTTCCAGACAAGACACTGACTAACACTTAACAACTGTCAGTGTGCTATCTGTTTCTCAGCAAAACATCCTTGAGTGATTTCATCCTCTCCTTTGCTCATATCTTACTCACATCTGATGTTTCTCTTCAACCTCAAAGCATCATCCCAAAAAGGCTTATTCTCCTCTTATTGTGCATTCGCTCTTCATATGCCTCTCAAGTGCTTTTGTTATGTGACATTCTCAACTTCAAAAAACTAAATAAAAAATATATCTTGGAATAATAATACAATAGGTGAGTGTCCTTGAGGCTCAGTAAGCTATGTGAGCTAAAATCCTGCACAAAAATCTCTTTTTTTTTTCTTTTTTCATTATTCCTGCCTGCCTTCCTCTTTTATAGGCAGTGTGGTAAAGCCAAAATGCCATAAAAATCATCTCTAAAAAAATAATGAGAAATCATATGGAGGCCTTTTAAAAGGAAAGCGCGAGGCAATAATATAACTCACTTTTTTACCAGAGGTGCCTTCAGTGACTTTCTTACCCTGTTAGTCACTGTTGTAACATCATGTTCCCTTAGTAAATTAAATTAAATCAATCACAACATGATCATCAGTTGCCTTAGTGTTTTCAGCCATCCACTTTTCTATTTCCAACTGAGTCCCAAACTATATTAATAACTTATTAAATTGGATAATTACATTATGGACTTGCGTGCATTTATATATATGAGCACATCTTCTCTCCAATGGATTTGCCCCACAAATCAAGTTAATCACAGCACTGAAAGCAATAATGAGTGTGGCATGCTACTCAACAAACTAACAAACCCATTAGCTAGTCTGCCTGTCTCCAAATCCAAAACCTTACATTCATTAGACAGTAATTCAGAGCAGAAAATGAGATTGAGATCCTTGATGCTACAGAAAAACACATCCCAACCCCCCCCCCAAAAAACAACAACAAAACTGCGATGACCGAGACAAGATTGAAAAACAAATTTCTAATTTTGCCCATGAAGGGAAATAGGAGTTGATAATTAATCTGGGATAAGAGGGAGATGTTACAGACACACAAAGCAGAATCGGTTTTCAATCCTGTCCTCGGGCCGTCTAATTTAACGCAGCTGCCGGGGCCTATAGTGTTCTGCTGTACTGTATGTGCTTATGTAACTCCAGGAACCATAGGTGTGAAAAATGGTGTCATGAATCCATTTTGCAGGTTTCTCTATACTTGCTTTGGGGATTTAGGGCATTGCTCCAGTGTAGTATGTCATGATGACCCAATTCATATGGGCTCCTCCAGGTATGTGTGACAGTCTTAAAGTGCTTATAAATCAGTCTTTCTACAAATGTTGTACATGTTTGGAAGGACGCCTGTATTCACATGTGACACGTAGCCTTTCCCCTCACAAATGTCAACAACAAATGGCATCAAATATCTCATACAATATCGCTCTCATCTCCTATTTTATCATTTTAACTGTCAGTCCTGTTGTCACTTAACTCTCCATATACTCCATGTCTTTATAGCACATCTTTGCACCCTTTGTTCAGCTAAGCCTTACTGGACAGCCCTGCTGTAGCTGAGGCTGGAGGAGGAGATGGGGGTTCATGTCGAGAGCTGAAAGATGAGGCAGGGTGGTGTGATGGTGGGTTAGGAGAGGTCTTAATCCCCCAACATCTCTGAGGGCCACTTCAGACCCCAGGATATGGTAATTTTTCAATTAATTCAAATGAAATGTAGTTAATGTTAAAAGA
The DNA here is from genome assembly GCF_900324485.2 of Mastacembelus armatus. NCBI lineage: Eukaryota > Metazoa > Chordata > Actinopteri > Synbranchiformes > Mastacembelidae > Mastacembelus > Mastacembelus armatus. The sequence continues at coordinate 19,943,304 of NC_046639.1, read as the reverse complement.
GCTGTGTAGACTTGTATGGCAAGGAGCTCACTGGACGTATAAAGGAAATTGAATCAAAGATGTAAATAACAGTAACGGCAATAATCATCAGCATTAATGTCAGTGTAATGAGTATCACACACCATCCAATTATCTCCAGTTATCAGGTACTTTAATGGAAAGCAGGACTGTAATTCTTACATATTTAACAACCATTGTAGGAGCCGCTTGCTTCTGATTTCGTTTTTTTTTTTCTTTTCTTTTTCTGTATGTGAATAAACAAAGCAGCAGCAACATCTGCAGTTTGTGTGGCCATAATATTTTGAATTTTGAAACCACTGAACAGCTAGTTTTGAAACATAACCTCTAATGAGTGCTTAATATGGAAATTGAAAAACCACTGAATTTAAAGCATTACAATATACTCAATTGCCACTTTATTAGGTAGACCTGTACAGTCTTAGGCGTTAATACAACAAAAATCTGTCTCAATAAGTTAATTATGTTCAGTTTTTGTTGACATTGTTGGAATGGATTGAATTTAGTTACACAGTAGGTTTTAACAGATGCCATGGATGAAAATGGTATGTTATTAATCTGCACAATATTTAGAGGTGTTTCTAATATTTTGCCCTATAATTCGATCCCCTATAATTTAATTAATGCCTTGGTGACAGTGTCAAGAAAAACTCAACTTTATAGAAATTTGTGCTTTAAAATTCATCTACCTGGCTTTACGCAGTTTGGATGTCAAACTTCTATTAGGTTTAATTTATTTTTCCAATATAAAAAAAAGCTTTAGGTACATATGACTACACACTGAATGTGCAACAGCATCGAACAAGAGTTACAGATAACTGTTTCATGCACTTAACTGATTAATGAAGGCTAAAAACTTAATTGATTGATTTAAGTTGATAAAAGGCTAATTTAAAAAAACTGAGGTCGGGTAATAAAAAGGTTGCTTTAAACAATGTTAGTTATATACAGATGCTAAAGTTATAGATGAAAACGTACAGGTTATATAATGTCACATGAGCCAATAGAGAAAAGGTCAGATGAGTAGCCTCAATGTTTGTTTGTTTGTTTGTTTTTTTTGCATAATGATCGCATAGTGGTAATTATTTCTTAATATTCAGTGATAGTTAGATTTAGCAATTCATCATAGATACGCTTGTAAAAATTCTAATTATTATGTATTATCATACATATGCATGTATACACTTTCTTGTTTCTCTGGCAGGGCCTTCAGTCAGAAGAAAATGCTTCTTTATTGTACACTCGCAGTCCGCCATCACTTTGACATTCTGCTTGACATTCAGGTAGCATAGCAACATGACAACACGCCCCTACAGCCTGGTGTGAGAATATAGATGCTTTTTGAAAAGGTTGACAAGAGAGAGAGAGAGTGAGAAAAAGAGAGAGAGGGAGGAGATGGAGGAGGAGGAGGAGGAGGAGGAGGTGGGCTGAAGAGTGAAGCCCTCCACAGATTTGCTTCTTCTCCTTTTTCACCCCACTCCAGAATCCCATTTGAAATTTAAAGCGCATTTTTTATGTCTGAAAATACCTTTACACACGCTGACATAAATACTGCCCAAAGGGAGAAGGCTTCAGTTCCTCCTGCCAACTTGCATGATTCAACAGGGATGAGCAACTGATGAACACACATGTGCACACAGTGTATATGTACACACACAGTGGCAACACACATAAATTATATAGAGATAATGTTGTTTACAGTACAGATCTACTGTGTAAAATTATAAATCCATGCAAGCTTTTACATTTAGTGCACCATATATAGGACTATTATTTACTGTATGAATAATGTTTCTATATAAAACTCAATATCCACACTTGTAAACACTGTATTGATTCTGAATGGATAAGGAGAGAAATGTAAATTAATTTTATGAAAATGATTTCTGCTGTAAAATATGGTGAAGAGAGGGATTAAAAAACCCAGCAAACATAAAACATGAAACACCGATCGGAGGGGTTATGTAAATGCATCTTTTTTGACCACAGGATTCAATTCATAATTCATAAAGATTAAAGATGAATTTCATATGAGGCTACACCCTGTTCGATTGGCTCTTCGCTCCACACCAGAAATGCTATAGCCCAAAAAGCTTCTCCTTTCTCAGTGATTAGAAGGAGACCAGATCCTGTCCCTCCTGACCAAATCAATACGTCTCCTGATTTGATCCTGCCTGAGGAAAATCAGCCCATGGACACCACCTCAACACTACACCACCTCAATATTCACTTTAAAAGTGGTTAGTGAGATGCTCTCCCCCCTCCAACTACAATACTCTATAATTAGTCTTCTATTTTTTTAGCAGATGACTGGGTATCATCATCTTGTATATACCTGCCACCATGTTAACAGCTCAAAAAACATGCATCCTAACTAAACCCAGGCTACAGTGGATTCAGAAAATGTGTGTTCCAAATCTACATGTACATGTTGAAAAGTTATCAACTGCAATAAATTTCAGTATCAAATTAATAAATTCTCCCTTATTCAAAATCCAATCTATGAAACTATTCTGAGCTATAATTGAATAAATGTTGTAGGCTCAAATTTGGGGTTTACATTTATTTCCTCAATTCACTTAATACTTTACAGTTTAAGAATTTTCCATACAAAACATGTGATGAGATTACACAGCACCATCATTGCATTGTTATGGATTACCAACAATATATATGTAGGTACATTTAGTCCCATGTAAACCAGTTTCAACTGTAAAACGCTGGTTACACTTTATTGCATCAGGGTGAGGTTAAACATATTCATAGCCCTTCACGGTGCTGCGTTGCAGATGTCATTTTAAATTAATAAGAGTCCCTTTCAGTTTTGTTTTGTGTTTTTAGAAATTTTTGCTAATTTGCCAAAACAAAAACACCTGAATTCTGTGTGTGTACAGACCGCTGCCTGCAAACATGTTGGTCTGAGTATATCTGCTTAAGCGGTATAATTACACTTGCCTTACTGGTTTTTACAGTTTTCCTCAGCTTCTGTGGAACAATTTTGAAATGAAATTTCTCTTGCATGAAATAAAATTCATTTTTCTGACTCATCATGGTCTTTAATTTTTGCTTTGTCTGGTGAAATAAAAGTTACTTTCACTTCTTCAAACACCTAAAAGCCTTGAGATGAATCTGAGGAGGAAAAATGACTCTCTGGGAGACCTGCTCACAGCTCATTTCCACATTAAGACCATAACATCTGACCAGGGGTCGCAAGTACACATTTGTTGTCTAAAGGAGAAAATGGCTTAAGCAATTGAAAATAACTGTAATAAACTTGCAGGAGCACAAAGTCTATTTCTAAATTACAACTGAACAGTTTGTAACACATTTGTTTGTAAGACAATGTCAATTGTATATTCTTCAGTGATCTATTTATTGTCAGAATGTTAAATGTTAAAAGACAGGCATCGCCAACAAATGTCGTGCTTTGTCAACAACATTAGTCCAAAACCCGAAGATAATCAGTTTACTATCATGGATTTCAACTGTCAAAACCTTACATTTGAGAAGCTGCAACCAACCAATGGTTTTCATTTTTGCTGAAAAATACTTAAACCCTTATTCCGCTGTCCAAATACTTGCAAAATATTTTTCTACTTCTACTAATCTACTGACTAATCACCGCAGCTCTACATTTGACAATCCCCAACCCAAAAATGCACCATCCCTTCCTTTTAAGAAGTCTGCTCTAGACTTGCATATTGACTGTAAATCCATTACTGGATTTCCTGTTAAACTTAAAAGATAAAAAAGAGAAAGGCCACAAAAAGTGCCTCATCTTCCCAGAAAGGAACAGCAGGCCACTCCAGACTTTATCACTGACTCCATGATGCAATTAGCCTCTGTGGTGGTGCAGCTGTGGTTCTGCTGATTGTATTAGAGAATCAGTGATGTCTTTCTGGACAAAACCCCAGAGATTGAGAGGGGGACGCTCGCACAGCCCTAAAACACAATAAAGACAAGTGGCAAAGCCCACAACTCTCCATGGGTCTGCTCTTGTTAGGACCAGCCCAGAAAGTTTTTTTTTTTGTTGTTGTGGACAGTTTTTTTTTCCTTCTGTGGTTTTATGGCCCAGGGGGTGTTATATCTCAAACACAAGGATAAAGCAACTTCAAACAATGCACATACGCATGCACCGCTGCACATGCCAAACTTCCAGAAGGACGCAGGTGATTGCTGTGAGAAGCCCCTCTGGGGGTGAAGTGACTTTTGTCATGGGCAGTAGCATATCATACCCCCGAAAACACACGCAGATCGAGCTTCACCCTCTTCACCCACCCCTGGGGGACAGAGAAAAAGAGTCAGGCAGGGGAGATAAGCACTGACACCCCTGCCTTTACCCCCTCCCCAGCACCACCTTTTTCCTCTTCATTCAACTCAACACCCACCCACCCCTCCACTTCCACTTCTTCCCTGCACCACATAAAGAGCCTCTGCCAAGTAGTATGTGTGTATGCTATCTGATCAATCTGTGGCAGGGACACACACGCAGAGGTAAAAGCCATTATGGCCTCTGAACACTACTCCATCTATTGACAGCACACACACCCACCCCAAAGAGGCCATGGCTTAAGTTAACAACAAGGTTAACAGTAGGGTTAGAGTAATTTGAAAGGCACTTCCTTTTTGGAAGAAATACTGGGAAGAAAAGAAGGTAGTGGGGGAGCAAGTAAATGTAGAAATAGCAACAAAGAGAGAGTGAGCGGAGCTGAGCTGCATGATAGTTGGAGAGAATCAATCTGAAGCAGAGAAAAAGAAATAAACAAACAAAAATAAAGAAAATGCCCCTGGGGTCCAGCTCTAACCTTCAATTCACTGTAGAAGCTGTAAAGATGTAGGAACAATCAAGGTGGCGATACAATGAAACGATGACTGTTGGGCAGGGTGAGATCACGCTGTGGTCATGACGTCAGAGAGGAAAGGTTTGCTGCCATGGAGCAGTTGGGTATTAGAATAATAGGCGTGAATGAGAACTGTTGAGGCTTAACAAAGGGCCTCATCTCTCAGTGATCACTTACAAGAGAAGCTTTACTAGACAGAGCTGAAACAAAGGGACCAATTTGAAAGTGTCTTTAAATTTCACTCACGACTGCATTTGTTTTTTGCATTTTGTTTTTATCCGTTTTTTTTTTGTTTTTTTTTTTACTAAAATGTGTTTTAAATGCAACTATAGGACAATTTGTTTTCTCTTGGTGTAACTAGTAGCCCAAGATCAGATCTAATTACAGCAGTCAATCTCAGTGCTGTCAGCAGGATGAGGCTCAGATTAGGACCGGACCATATGGCTTGTTGGGGGAACTGTGGCTTACACATAGCACTGTGGGGTGAACTTAAACGCACACACATACACACACACACACACGCACACGCACACTGCAACTTTGGCTCACTCATACCCCATGAAGAGACCTGAGTTAACCCATGCCGTCAGTCCAATATGTCCACACGATGATGCCATCAGGATGGATTTTAAATTCACATACTTTTAAATTACAGTTTGTTCTAAAGAAGAGGTCAAAGATGGAAAATATAAATAATCCTAAATTGTTAAAGGTATGCTTAAGTCCTTTTCAAGTTAATTTGATGGAAATAAGCACCTCAGTTACTTTTACCCAAAAGTTGAAGTCAGGAAAAGCTCATTTAGGAAAATACCAAACTGTCAGAGTTCTGCTGGTGTTGCCACAAAAACAGGGCCCTATGTTTGCTTGCTAACTGCACTGCATCACCTGTGTGCAAGTGCATCCTTGCACATGCACACAGAGACAGACTTGCAAAAACTTTTCCCTGTAGCTATTGGAGAACAGAAACTCCACAGTGCACCTTTACCAATATTGGACAAATATGGACATACATCAGCACTTCCTGTCCATCCATCCATCCATCCATCCATCCATCTTCTATACCCGCTTTTCCTGTTCAGGGTCACGGGGATCCGCTGGAGCCTATCCCAGCTCTCTCTCGGGTGCACTTCCTGTCACTAAGCAAAATTGTAGGGAATGTAGATAATAACTTTAAAACATTAGATAATAACTTTGAGGTTATTCATGGAATCCAACATAAAATAGTTCTTGATAAAATAGTTCATTAATGATGTAGCCTCTACAGAAAACACTTGAAGCATTTCTTCCTTCATATCATCACTTTTCATTGTATAGCTTCCTCTTGTGCACTCAAGAATTATGCCTTGCCTCTTAGATGTCCAGCTAGGTCTTTTCTTCCATAACAGCTAAATGCCTGAAAAGACAGAGAATCCAAACATTCTTTTAGCATCTACCTGTGTGTGTGTGCAAAGTCAACAACCAGCTACTACATCAAGATTTATTTCTACAACTCAGTAAGTTCTTTAAAAGAATTCTAGACAGCCTTGAACGTGGCTTGGCTGATATTTTTGTCCCTGCAGCTTCCAGTTGATGCTGATTGTGTACCTGCACCTGCACTAGTACATAACAAGTTTGCCCATCTGAAACCACAGTCCAACTTATAAATAATCTCCTTTGGCAAAAGAAGATATGGCAAGACAGAAATATTGTTTTTCAGGAAAACTTAGTCACATAAATAATGAGTAAACTCTGGCTATGCCTGCTCGGCCCTGCAGTTGCAACGGGGCTAATTAGTCCTTAAGGGAGAAAAACACATTTTGAGAAAAGAAATGAATGATCCGATACTAATACAATGCAGTGATAACAGAGGGGGAAAAAAACCTAGAGTGAAATGATCAAAACAACAAAAGACTGATGCAACAGTAGCTAATGCACTTCATAGAGGAAAAAAAACAAACAAAATTCTCCAGTTATTTATGGTAAAAAGCAATGTCCTCTTCATTTGCTCAGTGTGTGTTACTGATGAGAAGCGTTTAAGTCAAAGAGAAAACAGATGCCATTAGAAACTGATGCAAAGAGACAAGATAGGGAATCCAGATCAATAATGTGACAAGGGTCACTGAGTCCAACACACACACACACACACACACACACACACACGCACACGCACACGCACACGCACACACACACACACACACACACACACAGAGAGTCACATTAATAATGTCATTAAGGCTGGGAAGAGAAATACTAAATCATGGTGTTGACAACTAGTGGCAGCAAAGAATCAAACACAGGCACAACATCAGGGAAAACTGTCACACAAACAAATGCTAACAGATTTTACTTCTGCTTACATTAGATGTGTACATTTCTTTGCTGATTCAAATTTAATTTCAAAGCGTCATAGTTACTGACTACAGCAGGTAGTTCAGTAGGCAAGGCACCTTGCATGTAAGTATGAAATCATCACCATTCAAAAGCACTTCAGTTTGCACAACAGTAAGTGAATGCATCAGCTTTCACATCTTCAGTTTGTGCACTTTGGTTTAAAGAAATGCAGTTTGTTCATTTTGTAAGCCTTTTACTTTGCCATAACTCATTTTAAATGTCAGTGCTGCCAATGTCACTGCACATCTGCTGTCATTAACCTGTGTTTTTGTTCATTTTGTTACTGACTGTAAAATAGGATTTTATCTGCTGGGTGGTAATGACTGCTGGGTGGCAGTATTTATGAGCGGTGATCATATTTCACAATAAGGTCTGAGAACAGAACCAGAATCATATATAATGAGAAAAACTACATTATGAATTCAGCTCCATTCAAACACAGAATGTGTAGGATTGGATGGGAAGTCCTGCAAGAACAGACGCCACACTTAAAGACGAGACTGAGAAAAAGAGCCAGAGTTGCACATGTGGGGAACACACATGTCTCATGGATCTAATGGACACAAAGACAGGCTGGAATCACATCAGGTCACAGTTGTGGAGTGCAGAGCACTTTGGTTAGTAGATGCGTGGAGAACAGAGACGCAGGGATTTGGTAGACTGCTCAGCACATTTGTAAAGCCAAATGGAAAAGACTAGAAACCGGCTGCCATAAATTAATAATCAGACTCATTTTGTTGATTAACAGTGATTAACATCACCAATCCCTAATATCATCAAAGAAATAACAAACAGTGATAATCTATTCGATCACAAATGAGCACAGGTGTACAACAAAGACAAAATACTGTAAGGTTTATAGCTCAGCAGCTGACTATTCACAACACATTATTATCATATCACTGTTTCTGTATTTTTTGCTGCCTTCTAAGGAGCGTTTAACAAAATCATAAATGAACTATGAATCACAAATGAGCTGCCAAGGAGGAAATTCACTGTTGGAAGTTAATTCATTCAGTGGCAGTGTTGTTTCAGTAGAGCCAGGTCACTTTGTAGAATCAGTTCACATGTGTATGCAACACCTCATGAGTATGTCAATGCATTTGTGTGCAACAAGGTTCTTAAGGATAGGGATCAGTTTGAAGGGGAAGCTTAACTACGGTATCACTGTCATGATCAGAGACATTATCTCACACACACACACTTAAATGGGTAAATCCAGTACAACAAATCTAGTTTAACATATCAACACAACACAAAAATATGAAAAACAAACTTTTTAAAAGCTTATTTGAGTTATTGAGGCCTTGGTGCATGAAGCCTGGTCTCTAAGCCTTTCTGATATATGTGATAATGGGATTCATTGCTTTGCCTTCCCCTTTCCAATTTTTCTCCTCCTGTCCTGCACGCCATCCATTTGAAAAGAAAGGCACTGCATTCAAATTACGCAGGCAGTTTACTGTAAGAGTCCACCAGGGAAATCGAAGAAGAGACAGAGAGAGAAAAGGGGCGGGGGTGCGTGGTGTTAAACAGAATTATGGGAAATAGCAAAGGATGGAAGGTAAAGTATGTGGAAAGATGGAGAAGATAGAGACTGGGATGGCGGGAAGACATAGTAATTGAGGGAGAGAGCGAATGATTGAGCGAGCAAGTGAAAGAGGGAAGTGGTGAATGAATGTAGATGCAAGTGGGGGCAGGGAGGGGGCGGTAAAGTGAGTGAGTGAGTGACAGAGTATCAGCAGAAGAAGGGTAAAAGGTCAAGGAGAGAATTAAAATTTGAATTAAAAGGTGAGAGAGAAGAAGAGACAGTGGTGGTGGTCAGGGGTGGGGCTATAAACTATTCTCTGTCCTTGATCTGTGTTTCATTGTCTTTCCCTCTCTCATGTTTTCTTTTGCTGACCGCCACCCTTTCCGCTGAAAGATGACAAACAAGCCCAGGCAATCCCAGAATGCTCCTTGTCATCCCCGCAGCGGAGGACTGGTGCGTTTAGCTATTTAAATGTAAATAGAGGCTCACCCCCACACACACACTTGCAAACACCTTCTATCACCCCCAATCTCTACTCTCATTCATTTTGTTCTGTACTGTGTTCACTTCATTTCAAAGGTGTACTTATATATATATATATATATATATATATATATATATATGTGTGTGTGTGTGTGTGTGTGTGTGTGTGTGTGTGTGTGTACGTGTGTGTATATATATATATATATATATATATATATATAAATGTATGTGTGTGGGGGGAGGGTATTCAGGAGTTCCCCCTGACTGCAGCCACACATTATACTGTGATAAATGATGAGACAACCCTCAGTCACTACACTGTAACATGTTTATTATTATACTTACACCTTATTGCACTGCCTGCACATTTTATTGCAGTATAAATTTACTTATAAATGAATGAAATTAATTTCTTTGAAATATGATTTTATCAAGAAGTTAGAGCTTTGATTCTGGACATTGTTGAAGATGTCTTCATGGACCCAACCTAAAGCAGCACCTGCAAGCAGCATGATGTGCTATCAATAAAAGAAGGCAACTGTCAATATGGGGATATATTGTAATAATAAAGTAAAGATGAATATAAAGTCATAAAATTCCAGAAACACTGAGAAACTTCAACTTAAAGTTCCATTTTCACCCCCAGCTCCAACAAATGAAACATTCTGTAACGGGGTGATAAATTGTGAAAAAATAACCATTTTTTAAACTAATTAAATATCCATGAATCAAATTCCAAAAAAGTATTTAGTGGTGTCATTTAATAACATGAATTAACATAAACAGAGGCTATAACTGATTTCCAAAAACATTCTCTTCACTGGTTATTATAATACAGCACCTGAATGGAGCCGCGCTGACCCAGTCTGAAGAGAGTCAAACGGGAGTCAGTTCAAAATGAAAGCTGCATTAAAAAACATGCGGAGCTGTACTGTACTGAGACATGAAACCCTATACAGGAAGCCCAATTTGATCGATGAGTCTGAAAGCTTATCGCACACCAAAATAATGCACAGCAGTCTATAATATTGTATTACAAGATTTTACATTATTTTTCATTTTGCCCATAATCCTTGGAAATACACTGTTCATTTAACAAAGTAATCTATCAGGAATGTGCACTTCCATCTCTGTGAGATGCTAGAATGACTATGGCTATGATATCATTGTGATATTGATTTTGATTTAATTAAACAAATTAGACACAGGCCTGAATTAGTCATTACACATTATATTTGGTTTCTTAGTTAGTCTTTTTACAAAGTCCTAATGACTAACGACTAACGACTTAGCATTTGAAGGCAGCATCTGAACACTTAAAGCTACATTAAGTGAGATTTTACACATTGTCTGACAAATCGAGTGAAAATAGGACAGGGCGTGGTGTCTCTCAGCCATAATATCCTCCTCCATTACTCTCTCCTACCTACAGCCCTTCTGTTGTTATTCCAGCTTCTCTACTGTGGTGGCAAAGTCCGCTCTGTAAATGAGCCCTGCTTGCCACCTAGCCAAGGATAGAAGAAGCGCTTTTTCCAACGGCCAGTAGTCATTTCTAACAGCCAGCCATGGACTAGCTCTGCAGCTAAAAGTGGGAAACAGTGGCTGCCAGAGCCAAGAGGCGGTGTTCTTTAGCACAGAGAGAGGGGGACAAAGAAAGAGCAAAAACCAGGGTTAACATGGCTTTGGCTTTTTCACATGGAGAGCATTCAAAGCAGCTGTAATATGTAAACTCTAAACTGAGACATTCAAGCTTAGCAAACATAAGCATAAGCAATTACACATGACAGAAAGGTACAATGACTTTGCAGCAAACAGTTGCAGCTGATCTGAATAGTTGAAATAAAACACAGTGATTATCCAGGAACATCTGGGGCTAAGGCATTAATTGGCAGAATAGCCAGCCCTAATAATAACTTCACCCACAGGTGCATCCTCAGGATTCACAGCCACTAGTATCAACAGAGCTTGTTTAATGTCTTACTGCTAAACTAAGCTAACCAGCCGCTGGCTTCAGTGGACAGACATAAAAGTTGGATCACTCTAAAACATTAACACATGCAGATATAAAAACAAGTTGGCAAGTGGCTTTTCTTCACTTCACACTCCTCTGTCCTTGCCTTCGTCTTCCTGCTTCCTTTAAACCAGTACTGGGACACAAACAGGCCATTATACCTAACAGGCAGACATGATTTCTCTCGATCTGCCCCCCCTCCAAAATCCCAACACACACGCACACACACCCCTATGAATGAAAGAGGAAGTGCAGAGGAGACTGAAGTGTAAAGAGTCCTCTGTCTCCTCCGTCTCTCTCAGACAGGAGTGACACCACAGCCGACAACAACAACAACAACAACGACAGTGACAAGCAGCGCTGCCGAATTATTCATGAGGGCTGAAGAACGCAACCGCAAAGAGCTCAGTGTCTACAAAACTCTCTCACTCAGCAGCCTGTGTGTTTTCAAAGACGTCCCCAAACAACCCCAAACTTACACCCTCCACGAAGAGATTTCCCTCTCAATGGCGCCCACCTGGTCCAAGAAAGGAAGGCGCCAAACTAAAGATTAGAGTATCAAAGTGCCTATTCTCTAACTTGGTTGAAAAGTTTGCAGCTTGTCACAAGTGCTGCTCTGTTGCAAAACAAGACAACTTTGTGTGACACTTGAGCTTGAACAAAGTGGCTGTTAAAACACTGTGTGCCGGTAGGAGATATATCTTGCATCCATAATGAGCAGATAAACTAAAGTCACTTTTGACATAGCGAGACTTGACGAAAGTTTTGAAAACTAAATAGCAAGTCTAAGCTTCTACCAAAAAACATCTACTCTATCTTATCTTTAAAAGACAACAGTGAATCCCTTATCATAAAACTGCATTTAAATGACTGGTTATTGCTCTCATTATGCTTCAGTGGTTTGTTTGTTAAAGACAGGTCTCTGTGCTTTGCTGACTGGGCATTAAAAAGCTACAGGCCTCGGTGGAGTCAGCAGGGCAGGCAAGCTCTTTATTGTTGGCATGAACATAAGTTTGTTTTCTTCTTTTTATTTCACAGCAAGTTAATTTTAAAAATCATATCCCCAAGCTCGCTTCACTGATAACTGTCTAATGAAGGTGAAAATCATGTCAAAGTAATAATCTAATTATAAATGCTTTTTTTTCTGGTGGAAATAAAAAAAAAAAAAATAGAGCAGTTAAATAATCAGTGAAAACAATGGTGAAACTATCTCCCTCACAAATTCATTCATTCAGTCATTTATATGACCACCGGTGCTATAGGCACACGAATGTGTAGGAACTGCTGAACATCATAAAAGTTTTTAAGCCCCCCTAAGATGAGGTTTATATCTCTGTGGCAGGTAAAGTATTTTCAATAACTGTGCAAGTCAATGATTTTAACTCTGTCCAAATAGTCTGTGGTTATTCCCCATCACTCCAGCAATAAGTGCAACCCCAACTACCTACTGGTCTTCTGTGGGCAGGTCCTTTTATAAGTTAAATACAGGGAGAGACGCTTTGCATTATAAAACTGTATGTCTGTGTTTGTGAAATAACGGTGTTGGTTTTGATATAATTATAAGATGTATTCTCCTGGTATGTGCCAAGAGGATAAATCCCAATAACTTGATAATTTTCTACCTTTTCCTCTTTTGCCATTGGAAGGTCAAAATGTTGACTTATCGTGAATATATCATGTGCATACCAACATCTCCGAGATGGATTTGCACCAGATTTTGTAAAACCATTCAGGGTTCACAGAGAGTGTCTCCCACTGACCTGGCTGATCTCCTGACTTTTCCTCCTGCTGCAACATGAGGCTGACATTTATGGTTTAGGCTAAAATGAACTTGAGAACTATTGAATAGGTTGTCACTAACTTTTGTACACACTTTAATGCAATTTTCACATGTACTAGCATGCCAACATGTTAACAAACTGGTGCTAAACATTATCATGGCAGCAGTGCCACTGTGAGCATGCTAGCATGCTGACATTATTATTGAGCTCACAGCACAGAGCTGCTGGTGTGGATGTTGACTTTGAGTCTTGCTATATACAGGGTTGCATTGACTGTTACAGAGTTTCATCAGCTGAGCACAGTCTGAAACTCTCATAAAGATAAACTTTACGACACCAGCACCCTGTGTGATATTTCATTAAATAATCTTGTACTAAAAAGTTTTTTTCCCCAATTCACTCACAATCTTGAAGCCATGTTAACTTTGACTAAACCAGGAATTTTGGTCACATATTAGGATGAAATGTGACTAAAAACTTCCATGTACATTTGGGCACAGGTGTGTTGTATTGCAGGGTATGCTTGAGCCATTACAGAGGTTAAAATCTGTTAAAATTATGGAATTATCTGGAAATGATCAGAAATGTATTTAGATGGATCACTGTAGAATCTGTGAACTAATTCAATGTGAATACAAAACAAAAACAAAATGAAATGCTTTCAAAAGTCTGTATGTAGATTGATTTTTTTGTTTTTCGGTGGAGTTATGGCACTGGAAAGAGGCAGCATTGATAACTGCAGTTCCCCTGGAGAGGAAGGAAGCACGGGGGTTCCTTCACAGGGCCCTGCCATGGTGCATCATGCTGGGGGCATAACTCCACTGAATCTCCCTGCAGGCCCCACGGGGTTACATCTGATGAATGTAGGTCAGAGGGAGCGCCCTTTCTCTGTGTGTGCATGTGTATGTGTGTGCTTGACACAGTCCACACTCAGCCTTTGAGGATAATAATGAGGAATGGACCTATTTCTTAAAGCAGGCAGTGGAGCGTAAAGAGGACACATACAAACACACGTGCATGAAACAGGCAGTGTGTCTGCATGTGTGTGTGTGTGTGTGTGTGTGTGATAGTGTATAAAGGCACATTCAGACAAAAAAATCTCAAATATCAAACTGATTTACACTTTGGGAAAAGGAGCTGTTCCACTTCACAGATCACAAAGCAAACACAAAAACACACAGCAGATCTACGTTGCATATTGTGTAACACTAACAGTGCCCTGCTGTGCTGCTTGCAGCACACATTCACTGTGTTTGCTGTTTCTACCATCCTGCCTCGCAGATCCCTGTGACTGAGCCATGAATACTGCATGGCTTTCCTGAAAGCACTGGGCCCTGTGGAACTAGCAGGCAAAGTGTGTGGGTTCCTCTGCAGGTCACTGTGCCACAGTGCTCTAATTCTATATTTACTCTACATAAACCAGACTGATGGTGTGTGTGTTTGTGTGTTTATGTGTGTATGTATGTGTGTGTACGCGTGTATGTGTGTATGTGTGGTTGTGTGTATGTGTGTATGTGTGTGTGTGTGTGTGCGGGTGGGGGGGGGTAGAGTGGTGAACTGGGATGAAAGAGAGAGGTGCGTTTATGTTTGTATGCATGAAAGGTGTGCGTCTGAGTGTGTATATGCGCATATTTATGTGTTCTTCTGAGAATGTGAATGTATGTGTTTATTTGAGTATTGGGGTGGACCTACACATGCATAGAAAGTGTTTGTGTGTAGATGAAGATGAACATGCTAAGCATGCATGTACTCATACACCTATAAGTTTATGGCAGCTCTATGAACCTGGAGATTTGTGTGTATGTGTGTGTGTGTGTGTGCCTGTGGTAGAGGTGAAATAATACTCTTTTTCTTTTTCTGGTAATGTCACATGTTTCCTTGCATGGACCAATGCTCACTGCATGGAGAATGTATTCAGTGTACCAGAAGAATCATGATGTCTCACACTGGGCAGGGGTGGGGGAAGGGTGTGTGTGTGTGTATTTGAGAGAGACAAAGATGACCAAACACTAGCTACAGACAATATGTGCACCACATTTCTCATTTCCTTGCTGTTAAGGGGGGGCTGCAGCTCTTTCAGTGCTAATAGCAGGGAATGCAGACAATGGAGAAGGTGATTCAATAAACAACCAGATGCTTCATTTTAAAACTGAAAACACACACATGTATTCATGTACACACACTCACACAATATAGGTGCACAATGAAAACCTCCTTTGCAGAACTTGACATATGGCGCACACAATTTCCCTCTCAATTTCAGATCCAACTCCCACAGACGTCCTCGCACGCCGGCAAATTGCCACACCTCCCCTCCCTCCCTCTGCTCCTCTTTCCTCATCTCCCCATCTCTTCATCCCTCCCTCCCAATTCACTCTTCTTTCTGAAAGTCATCTGCTCGCTAAGCAGTAAGCAACATCACGGGCCGCTTGCAGAAATGAGAGTATACAAATGATTTGTGGCACAGGCGTCCCACTGGCGCCAGCCTAGATGGCTATGAGGAGGAGGAGGGGGGTCTAGGGTGGGGGGATAATGTCACTTTCACCTTGTGTTTCTCTAGCAGGGCCATGATGATCATTTTTCCCCATTTTCATCACAAATTTGTGTCGGGCTAGGGCTAGCAAGGGAAAGGAGAGAGCAGGAGAGCATAAGGGAGAGATGGTGAGTGAGAACAAGTCCTCCATGCTTTGCAGAGTGGAAGCAGAGACAGAGAGAAAGAAATAGAGAGACAGAGAGGGGGAGAGAGACAAGGGGGTAAACAAGAGAGAAAGGTGGGGGGAATAATGTGGGGGACAAAGCAAAAAGGAGAGAGGTGGGGGGCGCATCTGCACAGTGACCTTTTTCTGATCCAATCTCACTGATGAATCCTAATGAAGGATTTAATAAAATCACAGTTTACAATCTGTCTCTGCATCAAAGCGTGCAATCCAATTCAAAACACAGGCCCATCTACATTTCCAATATTGTTGCAAACCCATCAACCCCACCAAGCCCTTCCCTGAAAATAAGTGAGCACATGGGTGTGTATGTGTGTGCGAACCGAAGAGAGAAAAATTGGCCAGGATGGAGAGTGAGCGGCTGGTGCATTTGTTCCAGCTGTAGCCTAATGTCACAACTCGTCATATTCATTTGGCCTTCTAATGAGGCTAAAGTCAACAAGGTGCAGCATACATGAGTGGAATTGCTGCTGCGGCCCAGCGCTAAATGAACAGAGAGATGTAGACAAGAGAGTAAAAGAAAGACAGGACATCATACTGACAGACAGCAGAACACAGGGAATCAATTCAAACTTGTAAATGTACAGGCCTGCCATAAGTTCACACACACGCTCTACATGCACTAGATTGCACTGACATTTCCTAGAAATCAAAAGGGCACACCTGTTACAGAGTCAGCAAACTCAGACCCTACAGAGTAAACAAGACCCATGTACAGATCAATTCAACTGTTTGACTGTCTCTGAGTTGATGCAGGGAAGCGGAGAGGGCCTGCTGAACCTCAGGACTCCACAGTTCAGACTCAGCAAATACTTTGTACCAGTGACATCTACTGGCCAGAAATTCTAATAACAAAATTCATCACAGCTTTAAAGGACGCAATGTAGGACCAAACTAACAATTCTATCAAACATATACAAATAGTTTAGCTTATGTAAAATAGGTGTGAACCTTGACCCATTAAATCAAAATAAGGTTCTCAACAAAATAAAAGCACACAGAGTTTAGTTTAGCTCCCTGGAGGAGTGCCTTTTTAAGATAATAGTATTATATCTACTTTATATCTACTGTAGCTCTGGAGGAAATCTCTAAAAATGATGATAATGATACTAATGAAAGTAAAAGGTCATAAAAAAGGTCAATGAAATAAACTGCTAAAAGTACCATGTTGTCTGGAACAACAAAATCACTTATAGGAACTGGAAGGTTTGATTGTGAGTTATTTGAAGCCAACACAATGTTAGTTAGCTGAGTCAATCAATCAGACAGAAGAAAAGCTCCTCATTATCCAGTTAGTATAAAAACCAAAAAACCCTGCGTGACCGCTGCGCTGGATGTTAACTTTCACTAAAAGCTGGTTAAATGTTCTGCTACAGTGCTTCCTATTTGAGAATAAAATGAAAAGATGGAAGAATAATGGTTAAAATTCCCCATGTGTAACTTTTAATCTGCCTTTCAGCAGTTAAATATTCTTTTTTTAAAAAAAGTTTTTCATAAACCAGACAGCCTTGGTCTTAATATGAGAAACTAAACCGGCACCAGAGCGTTTACACAGGCAATGATAAAACTATCGAGCTTGCAGTGTTTCACTGCTGTGATAATGCTTTTGGTTCCCGTAGTCAAATTGTTTTTCCAACAGGAAGAGTGAGCTCTCAGCTATAGAACAAAACAGAAGGATGCCATAGCAGGGTGGATGCTTGGAAATACAGAGGTTGGTTCCTTG
Organism: Mastacembelus armatus; assembly: GCF_900324485.2. Classification (NCBI taxonomy): domain Eukaryota; kingdom Metazoa; phylum Chordata; class Actinopteri; order Synbranchiformes; family Mastacembelidae; genus Mastacembelus; species Mastacembelus armatus. The sequence goes on along the minus strand of NC_046639.1, from coordinate 19,925,832 downwards.
GTTGAAGAACAACTGCACCACCCTGCTGCCCCAACCAGAGCCTCACTGCTGCATCTGCACACTGTGTTAATGAATAACATAACTCCATCTGCACTGTATCCTATAAAATGGGATCAAAGCCACAATACCAATAGCATGTAATAGATTGGTGGTATCTCTAAGGAATAGGTGCATTGATTGGATATGAGACCTAATGTCTGACTGCTGACTGCATCTGAACAGCTGTAATTTCTCTCTGATTAGACTTTAGATTGCAGTTACTTTCTGTATCGACAGCACAAGGTAATGAAACTGTTTGTGCCAGAATTCCAATCTACATGAAAAGCGCTGTGAGCATGTATGGTGTAATACGGATGTTTAGGTGTGGGTATGTGCTGAATATTCGCTAATTCTGCATGCATGTGTGTGTGTCTCCAGAAGGCCTGACTTGATCAGAGTGTGGAGCGACAGCTGTGCTACAAATCAGAGCCCATTTACTGGTGACAGAGTCATTAAAGCCTGCTCATCTCATAAAACACAATGCACATGGTCAAATACCATTCACTCCATTCACGCCCATAACTCAGTCTACTGGGCACACACAAACACGGTCACACACGTTAACACACACAGAGGCACATGCACACACACACTCACAGATGCACATACACACGCAAAATATCTCGCAAAGCTAAACCGGATGTGCCAATTGGAATGAGGGCCACTTTCCTATATGTGCATGTGTGGGTCTGTTTGTGAATCCATATTATGTAGGGAGATAATGACACAGAGGTAAAGATTGGTTATTTGCTAAAAGCACTGGAGCAGTAAACACTGTCACACTTTGTCTAAGTGTTGTTTTACGATAAGTGCACAACACCACACACATACTATATCCTCTCTTCTTCTTCAGTCTCTCAATTTAGCAAAAAACATAGAAAATAGAAGTAGATCCATGCAAATGAACTGCATGGATAAAAGACATAAACATAAATACTTTCTTCTTCTTCACAGCTATATAGGGTTAAATGGAGGCATATGATTCGCTGTGGCGACCCCTGAAGAGAGTAGCCGAAAGGAAAAGACAGAAAAACTTTCTTCACAGCTATACTATGGTTTCACCTGGCAGTGCAACATGGTCTTAGTCAGACTTCATCAAAAAATACATCACAGTGTTGCAGAGATTTTGAAATGAATAGAAAGTGAATGAATAGAAATAATATAATGTACTTTGACACAAGTGTCTATAATTAAAGAAGTAAAAGTAGAATCCATATTAACTCATATCTCCTCAGAGCTCCAATGTAATGCAATAAACATGCAAATAATACATTTTTACTTTCGCTAGTACAAAATAAATAAATTATTAAATGTATGATAGCTTCTAAAAAGACATTTATAGAACCTTCTTGAACACCAAGCACAAGAAGTTTTTTTCATTACTAACACTGACAGTAACACCTGGTGTTGAAGGAGAGCGTGGGTCAACCTTCCCCTTCGCAGATTTATATGCCATGTTACAAAGTGCTATCTGAGGATTAATGTGCCATAAGAAGGCACTGGGGTGTTAAATGTCGCTAACCTCAATCTGATCTGGGGTCAGCTGCTAGACAACCAGAAGGTCATCAGCCATGTGTGAGCTTGCAGCATAACCTGGGCCAAGTCAGTGCAGCAGTAAGGTACAGAGAGGAAGTAGTGTTGTGACACATGCAGGATATACATAAAGAAAAAGAGTTAAGAAAAAAAATCCACCCTAAATTTAAATAATGTATAAATATACATATGCATTGTATTCATTTGCACATTGTCAAATCAGTCATCACCTGACAAAAGTGGATGGGATTACATTTGTGCATGGACTTTCACTCTTTTTCATCTCATTTTCCAGGTGCCTGATGATGCATGTGCGAATTATAGATATAGACTGTACATCATTTGGCTCTACATATTGTATTGAGGTGACAATCACATCAAATTCACATATGGGAAAAGAACAAACACTCAAAGCATCAAACACACACAGACTTCCTCACAGTAGCATATCTGTGTTACCTTTCTCAGAGAACTCACAATCCTTCATGGCCTGGTCACAGTCAGAGTGTGTGAGCACGGCTAATAATGACACATTGACCTTGAGATGAAGATGTTGGTTATACATCACCATGTGCCTGGAGAGGAAACACAGAAAATCATGCCCACATTTTCATGATGTAAATGACATTTTGCAATGAACTGCACCAACATACAAAGTCCTGAGCAGGGTAAAAAAAATGTTGTTTGATGTTTTTGTTTTCTTTTATTCAGATTGTACCAACACAACAATGCTATTACGTCCCTGAAGCAGTTGGAAAAAGAGTAAAAGTGTTCATGACTTATTTATCTATTGTAAGATTTATACACATGGCATGAAGAAAAAAAAAACTTACCTCTTCTGGCAACAGCTTTGAATACACCCCCACTCGAAAGTTAAAGTCTCACTTTAAAAATTTCTACCAATAAAAAAAATAAAGTTCTTCCTCAAAAACTTTCAGCTATAATTCCTCCTCTTTACACTGTGTAGCGGTATACAATGGAGCTGGACGCCCACCACAATGACAGGACAAAAGGAAAAAAGTTCCTCTTTTTTTTTTAAAGAATGCTGTCGGGGTGGTTTTGTTGCCACTCGTGTATTCAGGAAGAGAAAAAGTCACAATGCCATCTTTTGAGGGGTGAGCAGGAGAGTAAAACAAGGGGTTCACACAAACCCAAAACTTAGCTGGGGGCTCTAAACTCCAGTGAGCATGTGCCATGGAAAAACTAGAAGTATACATTTATTTTGAAAAAACTGCTTTCAGTAGCGTATTCCACAGGAACAGACATGGTAATAAATAATCTTTTCAGCTATCAAACTTTAGATACACATCTATATTTACAGAAGAGACTTAGATTACACTTAGAGGAGGAAGTGAAAAAGCAGTCATCATGGTCTGGCAGAAAAAACAATTTCAGAGTAACTGTAGAGTGTTGTTTAGCAAACTGTTGTGCCGCAGGCAGCTCCAGTATTCCCAGACACAGTTCCCCATTGTCCAGCCTTGTGACTCTATTAGTGTAGCTCTTCCCAGCCTACTGCTTTTACACCCGTTTTCCTCTGAGTCTGCCTCACCAAAGCAATCCAGCCGCAAAAAGTCACAAGACGTGCTTGAAGCAAGATTAAAGTTCCTTCCCAAAGAAATAAAAAAGTGTAAATGAGCTATTCCCCAGTTAAAATGACATGAGATCAACAACATACATTTGTTTCCTGTCTGTAAAAATACTACACTACTACAGCAACTAACCCAAGTATAAACTCTCACCTGGATTTTGTCAGTTGGAGTTCGTTGGACGCTGGTAGAGGTGAACACAGGTGGGGAAATGCAGTGATTTCCCTAAACAAACAGACACAGGAGAGCACCTGCAATTCAAATGCAGACCAGCAGCATGTAAAACAAGGCCATGTCATCAAAACCTCTATTTGCCTATATTTGAATAGGACATAAGGATTTCACAATGTTCTGGGTAAGCCACCAGGGTCCAGAAATCAAATAAATTAGTATTTAATGCATTTAATGTAACATCAACAAAAAGCTGATTTCATTTCACTAACTACACATCATTCAGGTAAAACATGACTGCATGCCTTCTGTGCCATCACCTGGATGCTGATATGTAGGCCTAACGAGTAGCATAGATGGAAAACTAATGTTTCAAACATGTACAGTGGATAGGAGTGTGGTTCAGCTGGTTTCGTTTTGAAGATGGCTCACTGGAGCAGAAAAAGTCTGCCCTCATGTGGACAGAGACTTGACATGCAGCAACATGAAAAAGGGAAACATTACTTTGCAGTAAATCAGATGAAATTGTCAAAATTCAGAGGAAGTGTTTGGATTTGTGTGACGGTTTGTGGTTTGTAATTAAAAGTATTAACTGTAGTAAGAGCACATGCAGCTAATACACTTAATCTCGCCTGGTTCCAGAATACACAAAATGTGGTCTCTGGTTTTGGTTGGTCCTGTGAAAAAACTGCTCAAACAACTATTCTGCTGATTCACCTTTTATCTCTGAAATATATAAACACAGAATATAATAAAAAAAACTGATAAAACATTAGCACTGTCACCACAGGTAAAAATGTCTAACGAGGTCATGTGACTTGAATGTCAAGGGGTCACAACATTTGCTGTAACACCTGTCTCTGTAACATCTGCTAACGGGAGTTTGAACCTCTGTTAAAAGAAGCCCCCTCCGGACATTTCCCCGCAGAAACCAAAAACAAAACAAAACACAGAAACAACAAGCTTGCATTAATGTGGCTGAACCCCAAACAACACCTTTATCTTTGAACCTTATTTCAACAACAAACTATCCCGCATCCCTCACGTCCGTGTTCGTTAACGAGCATCTGTGACGTCGCTGGACCGGCTCATCCTATTGGCTTCTTACGGCGCACCTGTTCGCCAATCACACGCTGCGTTCGGGGTGCTCCAAGATGGCGGTTCCAAACCCGCCGCTCCTGGTCACGCATCGTCGCAGCTGGGGAACCGCGAACACCGTCTCCCGACTCATGAGGAGCCAGGCCAAGAGGAGCCGAGAGGAGCAGAGGTGTCACCGATGAGACTGTTCGGGTTCCTCATGGTCTGTTCATTCGAGGAACCGGTCTCGGTGTCGGTCTGAAGGGGGATCTCCGAGCATGGCCGCCGATAACAGGATCAATTTTTGGAGGAGAAACCCTAAGGTTCCCGGAAGGTGCGTTAACGTTACTCCTACCTCTCCCTTTTTGTGCGGTGTCACATTGCTTAAAACGCTTCAGACAAATACTCGTAAAATAATCCTGAAAATATCATCAACCACCTCCAAAGAAATATAAGAGCTTATCGTATGCGAATACTAGCTTAAAACTTAGCGGACTTTAGCACTAAACGTTACGGTAGTAGCTTGAGTATACTGAGTATAGTGAGGTTTATTACTTTCATTTAATAATGCGGTGTAAACCGATTTGTTTGAGTGTGTGAGCCGAGACAGATAGGCCATCTCGGTTTGATGTTAGCTGTCACAGCCATATGTTTCAGCACAGAAGAGAGGAAGACTGCTGTGACGATGAAGATCATTAGAGTAATCTCTTATTCTGTGCACTAGGTTTGTTGGATCAGTATCAGAAGTGAAATTAATCCTCCTTTTATAGTAGATCATATTTGGGTTATAAGGGAAAAGGCTCATGCTAAGTACAGGCTAGTTACAGAAATTAGTGTCATGCTCCTGAACTAGGATGTTGACAATTCATTATAATTCAGACCTGAGCATTTGTTTCTCTGAAAAAGAAGTACAAGGTGAAACCCATAAGGTTCTTTTAAAAACTATTACTGCAGCTCTAAAGTTTTGTTTCCAAAACTCATGGACTCTTCTGAACATCTGGATGCAAACATGTTTTCCTCTTCAGCATGTTCAACTCATGTCTCTGTTTCCTAATGACAAATATCTTTTCCTATGGGAAAATATGAGTATTAAAACAACACAGACAAATATAATACACTCATTTTTTTATATTTTGATTCCATTCGTGTGTGATGTGTGGCTACTAACTGTGTTTGGATTAAACTACAGAGTCACAAGTAGGTAAACAAGTTAAATCTCCTACAAGTGTTGTTTGATTATCTGTCAGCATGTTTATCACTGTAATATAGCAAAGGACACAAACAGCCTAGTCCTGGCCTGCAGAGCTATATCAATAGGCATCCGAATAATGGGTTAAAATGGGCAGTGAGCTTGCCCTGCACATTTGTTGAAAATTAATGTTACTGATAAGACACAACCTATTTCTGCTTGTGTTTGTGTTTTTATCTTTATTGGCATGTGTGTTTTTATTACTGTGATGTCTGTAAAAGAGAGAGGGTGGAGCAGAAGGTGAGTAGGGTGGCATGCATCTTGCTTGGGAAATCCGAGAAGAGAAGATCTCCAAGGGGAGGGTGTTGTTCCCTCTGTCACAAACTGATCTTTCTCAAACTGTGGTGGGTGGAAGGTTGGAAAACCAAAGACAAACATATGTTTGAACAGGGAAGTGAGAAGCCAGTCCGCCTGTCTGTCCTTGAACCACTCCTGATAAAACAAGTCTGAGGCTGGTAAACAAGAGACTCTGGCACTGGCAGATAATCAGAAGGCCCGGTTCTCAGCCACCAGGCTTACTGTCAGTTTATTCATGCAAATGATATAGGCTGATGTGTTTTAGCCTGAGGCAGAAGATAAATGGCAGTTTAACAAATTCTAGTAGTAGTAGTAGAAAAAAAAATTATATATATATATATATATATGCTTTGTGATATTCACACAAAGCCTCTGAGCTACTTTGAATAAAAGTCTTATCAAACAGATTTAGTGTCAGTCTATCACTGTGTTGGGAAAATAGAAATCATCAGAAAATTCCATTTTCTCCAATCTGAAAACAGAATCCTTATCCCTCTAGTAACAGGCAGTCAGGAAAGATAACTTGTAGCTAAATTATTGCACTGTAACTAATATTTGTTCTGTTAGACAGAGATGTGTATACTCCAGACTCTGTAACCAGCATTAAAACCAGTTTATGATAGTAAAATAGACTAATAGTTTGGATGTGATAGAGAAAGCGGCTTCCCTTGGCTTTCTATGAAGGAATAGAGATAAGAAAGGAAGCTGGAGGAGATGTTGGTAATTGTGCTTCTGGCCCAGAGCCCATCGTTCCACTCTTCCCTGTGTCTGCTTTGAGTCACCAGAGAGTTGGAAAGAAGCTGAGTATTAAGATTCTCACATCCGCTGAACATAATGCCCACCACAGGGTGGTGAAGAACATGGGGCTGTGCAAGCTGTCCCCTTGTTCTGTTCAATACACGCTAAAAACAGCACAATCTAAATAGGACAGGGTTAGGGTTATTTAATAGGAGGGTGGAACTGAGCTGTCTTGTTGTTAATGGAAGGCAGAATGTGAAGTTGTATTTGCTGGCTTTGTGAACAAAATGCTCCCTACTATGCGTTTAAGCACTGAAAAATCTTTTTAATCACTGAAAGGTGTACTGGTACAGAGAAAATTAAAAGGTCAAACGGGCGGTGATCTGAAGAAGAAACTCAAGTGCAAAGCATTTTGAAAATACACACAATTTGGATATCTATATTTACATGGAGCTTGACATGAAACCTGTGTAAACAATTAATACAGAATGTCATTTATTTTCCCCCCTTCCTTGATTATATGCCTAGCACTCATGTCAAACCAAGACTAGTTACAGATTTGTTCCTTCTCATGCAGAATCTGTACATTGTACAGATCTCTATATACTGGGAGATGTGCAGTTGCAGACACCGTCTTTTCTTTCGTATACTAATTTTATGGTAACGTGTGTGAAGCAGAGGTTGAATATGTACACCGTTCACCTCCTTTCCTTCTAATAACATTGGACAGTGTTTACATGACACCAGCATATTCAGTTCAGGTTATGGGCCAAACTGTTTTTTCTAGGTGTGGTGCTTTCACTTCTGTGATTCCTCATTGTTCACTGTGTAATAAATAAGTAAAGGGGTTGTGCAATTTTTGCAACTAGGAAACAAGGGAAAATATGCACCAAAAGAAATAGACCTACAAGGACAGAATGTGTCTCTGCTTCTTTGGACAATAATTGATGAGTAGAAGTCAATCTTTGACTGTTAGCTCCAGCTAGGTCACAGTTTGGGAACCTGCTTGTGTGTTTCTACACTGCGGTGACCGAATTTCACATCATCTTCTACAGTGTACAACCAGTTTATGGAGCACAGCATCCACCTCTCGACCCACGATTTCGACGCACGTAAGTGCTCAACAGAGCTGGACTGTATGGCTTCATGTCATCCACATGGTGAAATTCTTTTTGTGTCAGTCCTAATTTCAACCTTGTTTTACAGCTGATCACTTCTTGAGTGTCACTCAAGACAGTGAGCTGATCACTTGAGTATGTGAATATGTCTTGCATTGCATGCGAAGTATGGCATGTGTGTGACCCAATGTTGTTATTTACATGGCTCAACCTGTTCACGCGTCTTTCAGTGTTTTGTTGTTTTTGTTGGATTTTCAGTCTTTTTTTGTTTTTTTTGTTTTTTTTTTGCACCTTGTACTGAAGTTTGTTGTGTATTAACTCCCGAGTGCCGTCATAAATGCATGCTTTACATTCTTTATTTTCTTCCTGACCTCTTAGCCTGTCTGTCTGCAGGTATCCAAAGGACACAAAGCCCAAGTTCAACAATCTTAAGTCAAAAAAGGCCTCTACCTTCCACGAGTTTGCCCGAAGCACCAATGATGCTTGGGACATCGATGATGAAGAGGACGAAGATTTCTTTCTGACCCCTGGCCCAGCTCCATCTCTGTCATCAGGCCTACACTCTGCATCCACGCACAACCAGGTGACTACTGGACATAGTTTTAATAACTGAGCTGTTGGCCTTGAGTATGCCTGAAGTAAGAGGAAATATTTGGGTGTGTGTCCTTTGACCTCTCAGAAGCAGCATCAGGCTGGTGACACAGAAAGCAGGATGCCACACAGTTTGCCACCTCCACCGACAGAAGTACACAACCTCCAGGATGTTCAGGAGGAGGAGAGAGACTGTGAGCATGTCAACGGCAAGGTTGTCAAGTCCAGTAGTGAGACCCTTCTCAACTCATCCTCAGGTATGGGGCTAATGTGCTGCAGCAGAATTACTGTTAAACTTATCAGTTGATTCGCAGTGAAGCTAATTACAGGAGGGACCTCTCACTGCTGTCAAGACTACTGGGACTAATCCAGGCCTTCACCATGTGCAATTTTTCTCTAAACACTTTTATCCACATTTGCACTAATGTGTTTTCAGATGACTGACTGGTCAAACTGTGAGAACATGAACAGCAGTACTGTTTATGGATAGTGTGTCTTATCACTGTTAAGGTGGTGTTTGTGAGAGTAATACACGAATCACAAATAATATTTTGTCATAAACTTACAGCCTCTTTGCTGGTGGTCAGCAGTAAAGACTGTGCAAAGCAGTTTCCATTTGCAGTTTACATTTTGAAAATGTGTAAATATGAAGCAGGGTGCTCGCAATTATCTCCAGATAATAATAAGATTAAGAAAAATAAAAAAATAAAAATAAAAAAAAAATTGAATGATTGTGTCTCATTTTGAGGGACTTTGGAAGTTTTACTGTTATTTTATTGTTGTTTGTTTTCTGCTCAGTGTTTTTATTGTTGTATTATTAGATTTTCTCATCTTCTTTGTGTGGCCCTCCACAGTTCGCTCAACACTGAAGAAGCAGCAGTCTCTACCGGTTCGTCCCATCATCCCACTGGTGGCTCGCATCTCAGACCAGAACGCGTCAGGGGCTCCACCCATGACGGTACGAGAGAAGAGTCGGCTGGACAAATTCAAGCAGCTGCTGGCCAGTGCCAACACTGACCTAGGTACTATCAACACAGCCACACAGACCTTCATAGTGTAGAAAAGGAGCAGGTTTCAGTTACAGACCCCTCTCTGAGTTACAGCCAGCTCAACATGCTCTCTGTGTCTTTGTGTTGGTCTCCGCTGTGGTTTTCTGTTGAGTGATGGACGGTGTTGATAGTGTGTGTTTATTTGTTGCTCTTTAATGTTACAGAGGAACTCCGGAAACATAGCTGGTCGGGCATACCAAGAGAAGTCCGGCCAATTACATGGAGACTTCTCTCTGTAAGTCCCAAAGACTTTCAATTTGGCAGTATCACATGTTGCGTTCTGTGTTTTGGCATGCAGCATTTGGTCTCAGAGCCTGTTAGTCA